>NC_074678.1:46805875-47003375 GCF_029448725.1 Salvelinus fontinalis | reverse complement strand
GGGGGGGGGGTCAGCTCAGATAAGGAGGTAAAGATATCACGTCGGGCTGTTTAGAGCTATTTTGGGTAATCCTTTCACTTCACATCCGGTGTCATAACACATTATGACACCGTCATAACAGCTTGACATAACCTGTCATAATATGGTCATAACACTGTCGTGACCATTATATTTAGACCTTTGTGACATTTATTGCGTTATTTTATGGCTGGTTATGACACCTACATAAGAGTGTCAAAACCCCCAGAACCTACCACACCAGCAAAACATCCCATTACACCGTAGCCTACTTAGCAACAGTATGTTAAATACATCTATTTTTTTAATTGACCATACGAAATTTTCGTTATAATTGCGCACATATTGATGTCAGACATGCACCTATTGCAATGCTGTTGCTGATGACTGGGATGAATGCAGGAGCAGATTTCAGGAGCAGGACAAGACACCCTCTTTTTGACTGATGACTGATATAAGGGCATGTACGTGATAGGCCTATCTGGCTTAAATGAATACGATGGTCATAATGCTTCTTGACAGTCATCAACTGTACTTTCTTAGTCCAAGTAAAGTGACACAGGATGATCGTAACGCTTCATGACAGTGTCATACAGCGTATTTTCTACAAGTTGTTTAAAATACGCTGAAAAAACCCAAAACATGACCAAAGAATTCATTACAACAAAAGGAATTGAGAAACTAACTTTCAAAATGAAAGGAAACTTCTTGTCAGGGATTTTTTTTTACTTGAATAAATGTGGGTTGACACTTATGGAGGTGCCATAAAATAACGCACTGTGTGACAAGATAGTCTAAATATATGGATCATGATAGTGTCATGACCATTTTATAACAGGTTTATGACCTGTTACGACATATGACATGGTTATGACTGTGAAATCACGTGTAATGACACGGCGTCATGTAAAGTGTTACCCTATTTTGTATATTAGAAAAGCAAATGTACCAAAACTTATTTTTGTTGATTTATGGTTGAATAACAATTGTATGGAAAACGCTTATTATGTAGACATTTTGGAAACGGTTATTGGTCTTTATTTGTGTGGAATATCCATTTATTTTCTTTTGTGACACCTGGTGGCCAATTGCTGATTTACCTGTAGAGTAGTATACAAGTAGTCTGACCATACTGCTCATTATTGGCCCACATTAATTGGATATTTGAGTGATATAAAATAAAAGTTAACTAAACCTGACAAGTTTGAGCGGTTTAGGCTAATTTCCCATACTTTGTGGGCTCTGCCTGTCAAGCAACAGAAGGACGCATTTGCAGATGTTCTGTTAGTTGACTAGGTTTACTTAGCAAGCTACCGGTAGAAACTTTATACAGTTGTCTAGTCCTAGTACTAGACCTAATGTACTTTTGTTCTCCGACCAACGTAGGCCTACCTAGCAAAGTTAGCTAATGTTATCCCCTGTTCAATATTGCTTTTAAAAGAGTGTTTCATCGCGAATGCTTGATGGACTACGTTAAATTGGCTAGCTCGCTTAAAACAGATCACTTCAATATGGCTAGTTAACAAACAAACTTTCAGGACATAAACTAGATGGCTTTACAGTTCATATAAGAAAATCAGTCAATTGGAGAGCAAGGCCCAGCCAATCAGAATCAGTTTCTCCCCACAAATTGGCTTTTTTTACACACAGTATCATCAGCTGTCCGGGTGGCTGGTCTCAGACAATCGCACATGTGAAGAAGCAGGATGTGGAGGTCCTGGGCTGGCGTGGTTACACGTGGTCTGCGTTTGTGACGCCGGTTGGACATAGTGCCAAATTCTCTAAATTGACGTTGGAGGCGGCAAATGGTAAAGAAATTAACATTAAATTCTCTGGCTACAGCTCTGGTGAACATTCCTGCAGTCAGCATGCCAATTCCACACTCCCTCAACTTGAGACATCTGTGGCATTGTGTTATGTGACAAAACTGCACATATGAGTGGCCTTTTATTGTCCCCAGCACAAGGTGCACCTGTGTAATGATCATGCTTATTAAATCAGCTTCTTGATATGCCACACCTGTCAGGTGAATGGATTACCTTGGCAAAGGAGAAATGGTCACTGACAGGGCTACAAACAAATTTGCGCACACAATTTGAGAGAAATAAGCATTTTGTGCAAATGGAACATTTCTGGGATCTTTTATTTGAGCTCATGAAACATGGGACCAACAGTATATTAGTGGTGATGACAGTATTTCCCGACTGACAACTTCATTACCAGGACGAGGACTTGCCGATCAAGCTCTAATCAAAAGCTAAATGACATGCTGTTTGCTTAGCTGGCTAGCTACATGCCATATGCCAAATGGATAGGCTACCATCACGTATCTGAAAATAAATGACCAATTGATGTTTACTGATCATGAAAAACATGCAGTTACATGCTGTATAACTCTGACAGACCTAAATGGGCGCAATTGTTTTGCATGGAATAAATCGGACAATCCCTTGAAAACGGCACATACCGGTAGTTGTTAATGGTTTTAGAGAAGCTGGCCCCCCAGCAGCCAAATCGAAAGCTCTGCACTGTATTGTGAGGTTTTATTGATAATGACCTATATGTGCTTCTCATTTGAATTGATCATTGTCTACCCCAAGAAATAAGGCATAACAGACAATGCTATATCTTAAATATAGTCACAGGTAAACGGCGTCGTTCATCAACTCATTTATTTAAGACTATATTCATGATATTGAACAGCCTCACATGCTATATCATTTGGCCCATAGACTTGTCCGGAACTTGCAAAGAGAGAGGGGGGGGGGGGGGGGGTGGAGCTACCGCTCCGCTTCCTGCTTCTGCTCCTCGTTTTAGTATCTTTTCTAAAAGATACTGTCCCCTGTCAACTTAATCAAGCATCTGATGCAATTACAGAATATGTTAGTTGTGGGTTTCCAAGATTATGCAGTCAAAGAAACCACAAACAAGCTGAATTTTATAATCCATAATAATGACACCGACGCAGGATTTTGTCCGGTCACAGTGCATTCTAAATTGCTGAGGGGAGATAGGCACAGGTGTGCCAATATTGATGAATGCGGCGCGGTTTCCAATTCTGCTCATCCAAAATCAGGCGCGCCCATGATCCCAACTACCCATTTTAGTGAACCGTTACGCCTCTGCTAAAGAGCATCTGTTCAGGTTCTCATTGAAAAGACACTGTCTGTAATACAGCAGAGACACTCACCTGCGTGGGGGTCCCCAGTGGCTGAACGCAGGGGTTTCCTCTCCCTCTCCTTCCTCCCTCTCAGGTAGATCACTAAGAGCAAAACACGCAAAATGTTGTCGACCAACAACTCTGTTGTCCCTGTATGTTCTATTTTCCTGTATCTACACGCCGCCTGCTTCCCGCTGACCACTGCAAGGTCTCTAAACCTCGAACGGCATACATTACATACAATAAAGGTTTCATGAAAACCAAAAATCGATGGTGAATGTAGCGTATGAAGGGAATTTAATGAACCTGTCTCTACAGATGTGTTGTGTTCTCCTACCTGTGTCCACCTCCTCCACCCTGGCCCCTCCTCTTCCTCCTCTCCGTGTCAACCAAACGCACCGAGCTACAGGAGAACAAATCAACCATTAGGTCGATCAATCAATCATTATATTGTCCCAAAAATGTGTACTTTAATACAATACACTGTTCTTTTACGTTCTGAAGTTGTAGGTGTGCATATGGAGTATGATACCGTATGTGTATGTGGCGCATGAGGATATGGGCAATTCCACGATAATGGGATTATGCTGCGAGACAGATTTTTCACTTTAAAGGGGATACGTCGGGATATTGTCATTTAAGCCCGTTTTAACTACTTCCCTAGAGACAGGTAAACTCGTGCATATCATTTTTATGTCTCTGCATCCAGTATGAAGGAAGTCAGAGGAAGTTTTGCATGCCATTGCCAACTAGCAGATGTCGTAGACTTCCAGTCATTGCGCTAACGCTAGTTAACAACTAACTTCAAACTGCATGCAGAGACATAAAAATGGTATCCAGCGTCTGACTCTGGCGAAGTACAAAATCCCGAGGTATGCCTTTAAAAGGTATACCAAACAAGAAACATTGACTTCAAAGTTTAACAAACCGTATAACTCAACGCACAATGACTACTTTGAACAATTTCCACAGAAAAGTTTACAAAAACACATTTAGAGGAAGAACTGTGCAGATACAAAGTGGAATTGCCCATCTGACATAGCGACCAGTAGCACTGAAAATAACAGCGTCACGTTTGAATATGTGTGGGTGCTTGTGTCACTTCAGCGTTAGCTAGCGCTAGTCGGCTGTACCTGCACCAAAAGACCGGTATTTTGCATCGTATAGCTTGGCCTCAATCTTTATAAATAGTGAGCCAACATGTTTTCGGCACTTTTACTTCCATGACTGATCAAAACTCATTTTCTCATGCACTCTCGTCTTTCTGCAGCAGATATACTGAGCAATATGCTTTTAACATCAAATCGCAGTATCGAATCGAAATGCATATAGAATTGTGAGAATCGTGATACATATTGTATCGGCACCTAAGTATCGTGAGGTCCCTAGCAATTCCCCGTCCTGAAGAGAGAGATGATAAATGAATTCGATCTTCATCTCACGCGGCAAGAGATGCGGTCAAAACCACGATTGCGAGTATGAATGAGGCGGTTAGGGACGTGAGGAGAAGTCAAAACTTCCTTTGGGCTCTTTTTGGTATAATAGAAATCGGACGAGAGGAGAAAAATTAAAAAAGGAACTGCTCAAGACCGCGATATCGGCTTCGTACTTGATCCTGCACTGTGAAATTGGGCTGAGTGGG
Source organism: Salvelinus fontinalis (assembly GCF_029448725.1). Classification (NCBI taxonomy): domain Eukaryota; kingdom Metazoa; phylum Chordata; class Actinopteri; order Salmoniformes; family Salmonidae; genus Salvelinus; species Salvelinus fontinalis. The sequence continues at coordinate 46,998,555 of NC_074678.1, read as the reverse complement.
ATTTGAAAGGGCTTTGTGGTTGAGAACGCTTGTGGAGATCAAACCACAAATGTATTCTGTTTTCATGTAGTGTTAGAAACCTCTGGTGATGTGTCGGGCCAAAGCTCTATTACTGCGGAAAGTTTGCACATAAAAAGGTGGAACAAATTCATAAGTAAAGGTTCAGAAGAATGTGTGTGATTACAAGGGCTGAATGCAAATTTGGCATCCCCGAATTTTCCTATCCTAGTATATCCCAATCCTGGTCCGAGGGACCCAAAGGAGCGCACATGTAACAGTTAGCCACCGGGTTAATGGGCATCTTGATTTTCCCGGTCTTAATGTCCTCAGTACTATCTAATTTATTCCTCTATATCTATGTTATTTTTTTGCTGTACCATTTGTTTTGTTATGTTTCGTCAGGGACAACACAGTATTTTGGGATGGGGGATGCTTTCGTGGGAGGGATATTTGTAGACAATTGGAGGTTTACATAGACTCAGTTGCAGATACAGAATGTTTAGCAGCTACGGTGCATTCAGAAAGTATTCAGACGCCTTGACCGTTTGCACATTTTGTTACGTTACAGCTTTTCCCCCGCAATCTACACACAACACCCCCATAATGACAAAGCAGAATCAGGTTTTTGGAAATGTATTAAAACAAAACAAAAATGGAAATATGACATTTACATAAGTATTCCGACCCTTTACTCAGTACTTTGTTGAAGCACCGTTGGCAGCGATTACAGCCTTGAGTCTTCTTGGGTATGACGCTACAAGCTTGACACACCTGTATTTTGGGAGTTTCCACATTCTTCTCTGCAGATCCTCTCAAGCTCTGTCAGGTTGGATGGGGAGCCTCGCTACACAGCTATTTTCAGGTCTCTCCAGAGATATTAGACCGGCTTCAAGTCCGGGCCCTGGCTGGGCCACTCAAGGATACTCAGACTTGTCCCGAAGCCACTCCTGCGTTGTCTTGGCTGTGTGCTTAGTGTCGTTGTCCTGTTGGAAGGTGAACCTTCACCCCAGTTGGAGGTCCTGAGCGCTCTGGAGCAGGTTTTCGTCAAGGATCTCTCTGTACTTTGCTCCGTTCATCTTTGCCTCGATCCTGACTAGTCTCCCAGTCCCTGCCACTGAAAAACATCCCCACAGCATGATGTTGCCACCACTATGCTTCACCGTAGGGATGTTATTGGCCAGGTGATGAGCGGTGCCTGGTTTCCGCCAGACGTGACACTTGGCATTCAGGCCAAAGAGTTCAATCTTGGTTTCATCAGACCAGAGAATCTTGTTTATCATGGTCTGAGTGTCCTTTAGGCGCCTTTCATCTAATTTGTATATACTGTATTATATTCTACAGTATTTTAGTTGATGCCACTCTGACATTGCTCAATCTAATATGTATATATTTCTTGATTCCCTTCTTTTACTTTTAGATGTGTGTGTATTGTTGTGAATCGTTAGCTACTACTGCACTGTTGGAGCTAGGAAAACAAGCATTTCACTACACCCCCAATAACATCTGCGTATGTGACTAATAAAATTTGATTTGGGCAAACTCTAAGCGGGCTGTCATGTGCCTTTTACTGAGGAGTGTCTTCCGTCTGGCCACTACCATAAAGGCCTGATTGCTGGAGTCCTGCAGAGATGGCTGTCCTTCTGGAAGGTTCTTCCATCTACACAGAAAAATTCTAGAGCTTTGTCAGAGTGACAATCTGGTTCTTGGTCACCTCCCTGACCAATGCCCTTCTTCCCCGATTACTCAGTTTGGCCGGGTGGTCAGCTCTAGGAAGAGTCTTGGTGGTTCCAAACTTCATCGATTTAAGAATGATGAGGCCACTATGTTCTTGGGGACTTTCAATGCTGCAGAAATGTTATGGTACCCTTCCCCAGATCTGTGCCTTGACACAATCCTGTCTCGGAGCTCAACGTACAATTCCTTCGACCAAATCATGTCCAATAAATTGAATTTACCACAGGTGGACTCCAATCAAGTTGGAGTCCAAGTTGTCGAAACATCTCAAGGATGATCAATGGAAACAGGATGCACCTGAGCTCAATTTCAAGTCTCATAGCAAACGGTCTGAATACTTATGGAAATAAGATATGTTTTTTGTTTTTTTATACATTTGCAAAAAATTCCAAACCCCTTTTTTTTGCTTTTTCATTGTGGGGTATTGTGTGTAGATTGCTGAGAAAATGTTTATATTTAATACCATTTTAGAATAAGGCTGTAACGTAAGAAAATGTGGATAAAGTCAAGGGGTCTGAATACTTCCCGAAGGCACTGTATATCAAATTACTTTATTCTTGCTATAACTGTAAAATAAGAATTTGTTCTTAACCGCCTTGCCTACACCTTGCCTAGGTCATTGCCTGCTATACCACCCTTTCACCAGCAGAGGGGGCGCTAAGCCCACCAGAGAGCCAGGATCTGCAGACCAATTTATCAGCAGATGAAAAGGAAATGAATCCATTACCTCAAAGATACATGTAATTGCATGTAAATCTTACTCAACCCACTAAAGACGAGATATGACGTCAATGAACACTCAAGGCAGTTTACTAAAAAAAAAAGCCTGCTAAATGGCGTATATTACTATTATTATGATATGATTTCAGGTATTTTTTTAAACACCCGCAGTATTGGTTCAACTTCTCACCCACATTTTTGTAGAAATCATTTGTTGTGGGTAAATAGGTGTCAGAATGTGAGTGAGAGCAAGAGAGAGAGAGAGAGAGAGGTACTGACTCAGTGTCCGTGTCAGTCAGGGTGAGTTCTGATCCTCCGTTCCTGGAGTCTGAGTCTGCCTCACTGTCCCCACCCGTCTCCACCCAGGAGTCCACAGACTGACCCAGAGTGAGCTGGTCAAGAAGGGCTCTGGGCTGCAGGTCTGGATTGGGCATCTCCTCCACCTCCTCCACCTGTTTAGGAGGGCAAAACTAAAATGGTATCATCCTGTCCCCAGACACACTTACCTAAATAATAACGGGACGCACTGTGATGTGTAGCATTATTTCAGAACATAATAATGATTGAATAGTAACAGTGGTCTTGAAGACTGCATGAGATGAGCTGAGTCAGGTGTGTTACAGCCGTACCCTGTTGGCCAGATGTAGAGGTGGAAGGAAGCCAGACATCTCTTGCCTGACCTGCCAGCGCACAACACTGTAGAGCACTCACCTTTTCCTGAGCTCCAGAGTGGACAGAGGCCGGCGGGACGGGGCCTCCGTTGTCTCTCTCCCACTCTCCCCATGAAGGTGGGGGTTTTCTGGGGTAGGAGTCCACCACCTGCCCCTCCCTAACCTCCACCTCCACTCCAACCTCCTCTTCATCATCCACGGCCATCTCCCTCTCCTCTCCCATTGGGCTGGGCGTTAAGGTGGGAGTTGGGGTGGGGTTAAGGCTCCTAGTGGTCAAGGTGGGGGTGGGGTTAATGGTTAAGGCAGGGGTCAAAGGTGAGGTGTAGCGAGGGAAGCTACCGTCCAGGATCAGCTCGGGTTCGTCCTCTTCCTGTCCAAGATCCTCCGGGAGGATGGAGCCATCAGCAAAGCCCTGGACACACACACTATTGTGTCAATATCCAATGACAACGTTCGCAAGAGGGAAAGCATGCGGGTGAGATGATTTTCACATCTATGATCCACTTCAACAGTGTGATTTCACTTCAGCTGCAAGAGATTAAAATTGGGCCCAGTCTTTAAGGAATAGAAGGTTGAAAGTGGTGTTAAGTGGTTACAAAAGATGCTTCAAGAACAACCTGTTTGACCAACCACTGCATAGATCTACACTACCGGTCAAAAGTTTTAGAACACCTACTCATTCAAAGGTTTTTCTTTATTTTTACTATTTTCTACATTGTAGAATAATAGTGAAGATATCAAAACTACAAAATAACACATATGGAATCATGTAGTAACCAAAAAAGTGTTAAATGAAATATATTTTATATTTGAGATTCTTCAAATAGCCACCCTTTGCCTTGATGACAGCTTTGTACACTCTCTTAACCAACATTCTCTCAACCAGCTTCACCTGGAATGCTTTTCCAACAGTCTTGAAGGAGATCCCAAATATGCTGAGCACTTGTTGGCTGATTTCCTTCACTCTGCGGTCCGACTCATCCCAAACCATCTCATTGGGTAAAGGTCGAGGGATTGTGAAGGCCAGGTCATCTGATGCAGCACTCCATCACTCTCCTTCTTGGTCAAAAAGCTGCAGAATGCTGTGGTAACCATGCTAGTTAAGTGTGCCTTGAATTCCAAATAAATCACAGACAGTGTCACATGCAAAGCATCCATTCACCCACACTGCGTCTCACAAAGACATGGCGGTTGGAACCAAAAATCTCAAATTTGGACTCATCAGACCAAAAGACAAATTTCCACCAGTCTAATGTCAATTGCTAGTATTTCTTGGCCCAAGCAAGTCTCTTCTTCTTATTGGTGTCCTTTAGTAGTGGTTTCTTTGCAGCAATTCGACCATGAAGCCTTGATTCACACAGTCTCCTCTGAACAGCTAATGTTGAGATGTGTCTGCTACTTGAACTCTGAAGCATTTATTTGGGCTGCAATTTCTGAGGCTGGTAACTCTAATGAACTTTTCCTCTGCAGCAAAGGAAACTCTGGGTCTTCCTTTCCTGTAGCAGTCCTCATGAGAGCCAGTTTCATCATAGCTCTTGATGGTTTTTGCGACTGCGCTTGAAGAAACTTTCAAAGTTCTTGAAATCCGGATTGACTGACATTCATGTCTTAAAGTAATGATGGACTGTCGTTTCTCTTTGCTTATTTGAGCTGTTCTTGGTCTTTTACCAAATAGGTCTATCTTCTGTATACCCCCCCACCTTGTCACAACACAACTGATTGGCTCAAACGCATTTAGTAGGAAAGAAGGCACACCTGTTAATTGAAATGCATTCCAGGTGACTACCTCATGAAGTTGGTTGAGAGAATGCAAAACGTGTGCGACGCTGTCATCGAGGCAAAGGGTGGCTACATTGAAGAATCTCAAATATAAAACATAATTTGATTTGTCAAACAAATGATTCCATGTGTTATTTCATAATTTGGATGTTTTCACTACTATTCTACAACGTAGAAAAAAGTTTAAAAAAGAAAAACCCTTGAACGAGTAGGTGTTGTAAAACAATTCTCCGGTAGTGTACATCCAACCGAAAACACACCCAACATCACTCAGGTCAGTAGGGACCTCGGGTGTCAAAAGACTACCTGACCGTTTTATCACTGCTATCAGAACCTTCTGATGTGTGACAAAACAGCTTCGAAGAGCAATGAAGGGCTGGGCCTCATTCTCTTTCGCATACACACATACCCAATACTAGTGGCGGCCTGTCAAAGCTAAGCCAGGGGTACTTAGCCAGGGGTACTTCCTTCTGTTCGTTATGTAGTGATCCTAATCCTGATATTAGAGCTTTGAGCGTAATGTTAAAAAGGTGCTGTATTGTAAACATACTACCGTGGTGCTATTACAGTACCTTGGAAACAGGCAGAAGTGAGTGTGTAAGCAAGAGGGACACACTCTCCTCTCGGCCCTTGCTCTGTCCCTCTGTCCTCCGGAGCGCCAGGTCCCCATGTCCCTTCTCCTCTGCTCCTTCCATCTAGAAGGAGACACACATACAGGTGGCACCATTCACACACTGTCAGGATTTCCTATAAGACTACACAGTCTCAATATACTGTAGTTACAGAAGCTGAAAACAGGTCATCACGCCCCTGCAACAGACTTTTTTTGGACAACTAGGATCAGATATTCAAGGCTGTGTTCTTCAAAAATAAAAAAGTAAATTCCATCACAAGTCAACAGCGTCACTAATACGTGGCATCAAGCACCAAACACCTTTTAACACAAGTTTAAAAGAACACAAAAACTCAAGCAAAAAGAAAACGTGAAAAGAAATCCCTGTCCCTGTCATAACAAATCTACTTAAGTGAAGTTCCCGACATCACCGCGGTACGTACCACTAATGGCTTGCAGATGCCCAAGTAGACGGTTCCAGACGGGGCGGCCTTGAGCACCTCCACGGCCTGGGGCAGGGTGCACGTGTCCAGGTAGGTGTCGTTGACAAACACCAGCTGGTCCCCGGGGAGCACGCCCCCATGGCACTCTGCCACGCCGCCGGGCACCAGCGAGCGGATGACGATGACGGAGCGCGCAACGTCCAGAGGATCCTGCAGAGGGCGACACAGACCAGGAGAAAAAAGTGTGTGTGAGAGAGAGAGCGAGCAAGCGAGGAAGGGGTGAGGGAGAGAGAGAGGGGGTGAGGGAGAGAGAGAGGGGGTGAGGGAGAGGGGGTGAGGGAGAGGGGGTGAGGGAGAGGGGGTGAGGGAGAGGGGGTGAGGGAGAGGGGGTGAGGGAGAGAGGGTGAGGGAGAGAGGGGGAGGGAGAGAGGGGGAGGGAGAGAGGGGGAGGGAGAGAGAGAGAGGGTGAGGGAGAGAGAGAGAGGGTGAGGGAGAGAGAGAGAGGGTGAGGGAGAGAGAGAGAGGGTGAGGGAGAGAGAGAGAGGGTGAGGGTGAGAGAGAGAGGGTGAGGGAGAGAGGGGGAGGGAGAGAGGGGGAGGGAGAGAGGGGGAGGGAGAGAGGGGGAGGGAGAGAGGGGGAGGGAGGGAGGGGAGAGGGAGAGAGAGAGAGAGGGGGGAGGGGGAGAGAGAGAGAGGGGGGAGAGAGAGAGGGGGGGAGAGAGAGACATACACACACGCATGAACACACTCATATGAACACACAGTACGCAAGCCTGCAAACACTAACACATACACACACTCACATGTTCTTACACAGCACATTAGGGCAATGTCTTGCTGGCTTCTCATTTACAGATTTAAAGCAACTGATGAGTTGGACAAAACCATTCTGCTGAAGTATACTACAACGATTCCTGCCCCCTGTGCCAAATGAGGTGTGTGTGTGTGTGTGTGTGTGTGTGTGTGTGTGTGTGTGTGTGTGTGTGTGTGTGAGATCTGTGGATGTGGAGAAACAGCAGAGGGTAATTACAGAAAAGATGTCTCTATCTTTCACTCAAAATGTGACAGGTTTCTGACGAGTCACTTCACTTCGCTAACAGTAAGCACTTTGGCAACATTGGCCGTGTCCTTGAACAGTCCATCGCCAATAAAGCATATAAGGTGAACCGTGCCGTTCTGGGGAGAAGCTGTTGATGATGGAGCTGAGCACAGTGGATTATGCTTTTCCAGCTGTACTGTCTAATATATGGTGGGTGTTTTATGGTTTGACTACATGTGTGGGGACCAGAAGTCCTCACAAGGATAGTACAACTAGGACAATTTGGACAAGTGGGGACATTTCGCCAGTCCCCACAAGGAAAAAGGCTATTTTAGGCTTACAATTGGGGTTAGACCTAGGGTTAGGAGTAAGGTTTTGGTTCAGGGTTAGGGGTTAGGTTTAGGTTAAGGGAAAACAGAATTTTCAATAAGAATCAATTGTTTGGTCCCCACAAGGACAGTAAAACAAACGTGTGTGTGTGTGCTTACGTCTCAGTGTGTCTACAGCCCAGGTTCCATCCATCTCGGAGGCCTGCTGACTCCATCAGCACAGGAACACAACAGGAAGGAGGCTTGGCACAGCCAGCCAAAACAAAGTCAGAAATCACCTCAACGCAAAACACAGGCAACGCCATGGCGCCTCGAGACACTCTGGCAACACGTCCTTGTCCCAATGAACCACCAGTGTGTTCTGCGTCATGGTTCTGTCCCAAAGGACCCTGGTGAAAAGTAGTGCACTGCATTGGGAATAGGGTGCCATTTGGTACGAACACCTATGAGTGCATTTGTACTGACTGCTGAGCACGTAACTGGTCAATATAAATGTTACAATGCACATTTACTGTCGAGGCGGGAATTCATTGTAACTGAATCGGAACCACAACCCTGGGTGTTGCAAGCAGATGTTGGACGAACTAATTTTGTTTTAAATACTTTAGGTACGCTTGATAGAGCTCGCCCGGGGGGGAAATGGAACCAATGGAGTAGTCCCAAAAGTGCAAATCCTGCCCACCCTGTGCTCTGTCTGACCTAAAATCAAACTCGCCTGACTGGTTTGCTCGCCTAGCCCCATGCTGAGCCATTGGGAAGTATGAGAACACTAGTAAAAAAAGCTCTTCTCACGCCATCACCGTCCTACTGACAGTTACGTAAATGTATCGAAGGGCCCAACAAAGCCACACTTACCCTCTCATCCCAAGTGTGACTGGTATCAATCACGGCCCGGGCAGCCCGAGCCATAAAACTGCAATTCAGCCCCAATTTGATGCCTCCCACAATGCATTTTGACGACCCATATGGGCGTCATTTTATGTGACTAGCGCTGGTTATAAAAGTGATTAACAAGTGGTTATTTCGATATAAAAACTAAAGCTGTACAAGGCTAATTAGCGGGGAAGAGTCGGGGACAGCTATCTGTCTACGGGAAGAGAGAAGGAGTTATAACTCTATTATTATTATCTGTGGAGAGCGAGCGAGAGGGATCAAGTGTGTGTGTGTGTGTGTGTGTGTGTGTGTGTGTGTGATTGCGCATCCTAGTGTGTGTACATGCATGATTGTGTGTGTGTGTGCATCCAAATTCAAATCCCATCATAGTGTGTGTGTGTGGCGCTGAACAGGTGGGAAGGGGAGAAATGGGCAGAGGATAAGGAATGCTGACAGAGACTTCCTGAGGGAGGAGAGCAGCTCAATGGGAGAGGCATGTTGGGGGGGGGGACATGACTGGGTGCCCACATGAGGGCTCACAGATTGTAAGGCCATAGCAGAACATGGCACGCATGTAAACACACGTGCACAGTCACATGCTCCTACACACACGCCTAGCAACCTGGTTCCAGAGTTTCTACATCAAGTGACACGGCCTCTACTATGCCATTCTTCAGATGGAAAAATAAGTTGCCTCTAACCACAGCTATAGGATCAGATTACCCAGCCAAAATCCTTATTTCTTCACATTTAACCATTAGGAGGATGAAACAATATCTGATCCCAGGTCAGTGATCAGGGGAGACTCCTACCAACAGAGCCTGTTGCCTCCTGTGGAAAGAGGGCCTGACAGACAGCTAACATCACTAACACACTAAACACCGACAAGACCAGAACAAGGCCCTATTATCAAGATTCACCACAGAACTGGGGCAGGCAGCGAGCTACAGAACTCCAGGTCCAATTACTGTACTGAAACCTGTGATTACCCACTATACTACAGAGACAGAGACACACAGAGACACACAGAGAGACACACACAGAGAGACACACAGAGAGACACACAGAGAGACACACACAGAGACACACACAGAGACACACACAGAGAGACACACAGAGAGACACACAGAGAGACACACAGAGAGACACACAGAGAGACACACAGAGAGACACACAGAGAGACACACAGAGAGACACACAGAGAGACACACAGAGAGACACACAGAGAGACACACAGAGAGACACACAGAGAGACACACAGAGAGACACACAGAGAGACACACAGAGAGACACACAGAGAGAGACAGAGAGAGAGAAATGCAGGGGAAGAGGTGAACTGAGGCCTGGAAAGGAGAACAAGCACTGGGATCCAGTGTAATAGAGAAGTAGAGGAAGAATAAAAAGAAGCAGGGTTGAAAAAAAAGACTGGAAAAAAGTTGGGACGGGATGGGGGAAGGGGGTGGAAGTTCTACTCCAGCTGGTCCTTTCCAGAGACACAGGCCGCTTTGTCCGGCTCTGGAGTTTCAGCCAAGCGTGTTTCACCTCGCCTCGCCCCCGTTACACACACAAACACGCTCACAACACAGACGCCCACACACACTCGTCATACAGGCCCGGTGATGTCAGCAGAGTGGCTCTTAAAGTAGGGAGAGCGAGAGAGCGAGAGCAAGAGAGAAAGAGCGAGCGAGAGCAAGAGAGCGAGAGTGACAGAGAGAGAGACGGGCCCAACGTCCAAGCCTGTCAGCTTGAAATAAGTTGGTCATTCCTTATTTATGTTTCTGCTCAAGTGCGGAGATTTAAGGCTCTAATAAAATTGGGTCTCACCGGGTTGAAGGGGTGTTGGGGGGTGATTCTGGTAAATGCAACAGCTGCTCTCCATGTAACAACCGTGAGGTCAGTTCTCATCCAAAATAACAGGGCTCTGGCCAAAAGTAGAGCACTATGTAGGGAATAGGGTGCCATTTGTGACGTAGAATATGACAACATATGGCGTTGGGTAGCGCACTATGACTGTCCCTTTTCTCCGCAGTAGAAAATTCGGGCTAAATTACAGAAAGTTTCTACTGTGTACATAACAATGCCACAAGACGTCATGAGCGTCGTAAACTACTCGAGGCGAATACTTTCGGTTCCCGATCGAACAGAGAACATTTTAGGGCCAACAGTTTGAACAGTCGGCTATTATTCATAGTTGGCTATCGCAGACCCATTGGACATGAAAACCGCTCATTTGTGTTGTCAAAATAGGGCCCACAGGAGAAGGCTGCTTTATATTGGGTGGTCTGACTACCATCTTAGACACTAGAGATCTTTCACTGACAGCAGGAAATGAGCGTGATAGTGCAAGTCTAATAATCTTATAATCTCAGGAACAAGGAGAGCAGCCAGAGCTCTTCCAGCAGAGAGCAACCCTTTACACAACCCCACTGTGGTTTGCATTGTATGGGGGATAACTCACCCCTTCCTTAATCTTCCCCAGCCAAGACCTGTTAGTTAGCTATGTTAGCTTGTGGCTGTAGAGAGGGCTCCAGGAGTACCGGAAATAGGCCAAGGCTGTTGCTGTGTGCCAGGCCTTATGGTGGGGTAGCGGTGGGGCGGTGGGGCATGGCGTCAGACTAACAGATAGTCAAATCTGGAACTACCAACGTCCAGTCATCTGTCTGCTCCACTACTATTCAGAGTCTGCCTGTCTGTCTGCATGAGTGACGCTTCGGCTCCTCTGCAAATCTCCCTCAACGCAATTCCTGGAACTCTTGCTCTCTATCTCCACCCCTCACTCATCTGCCTTCCTCCATCCCCCCTCTCTCCATCCCCCATCTCTCCATCTGCCTTCCTCCATCCCCCCTCTCTCCATCCCCCATCTCTCCATCTGCCTTCCTCCATCCCCCCTCTCTCTCCATCCATCTGCCTTCCCTCTATCTCTCTCTCCATCCATCTGCCTTCCCCCTATCTCTCTCTCCATCCATCTGCCTTCCCCCTATCTCTCTCTCCATCCATCTGCCTTCCCCCTATCTCTCTCTCCATCCATCTGCCTTCCCCCTATCTCTCTCTCCATCCATCTGCCTTCCCCCTATCTCTCTCTCCATCCATCTGCCCCCACCCTCTCTCCATCCATCTGCCCCCCCCCCCTCTCTCTCCATCCATCTGCCCCCCCCCCTCTCTCTCCATCCATCTGCCCCCCCCCCCTCTCTCTCCATCCATCTGCCCCCCCCCCCTCTCTCTCCATCCATCTGCCCCCCCCTCTCTCTCCATCCATCTGCCCCCCCCTCTCTCTCCATCCATCTGCCCCCCCCTCTCTCTCCATCCATCTGCCCCCCCTCTCTCTCAATCCATCTGCCCCCCCTCTCTCTCAATCCATCTGCCCCCCCTCTCTCTCAATCCATCTGCCCCCCCCTCTCTCCATCCATCTGCCCCCCCCTCTCTCCATCCATCTGTCTTCCTCCATCCCCCCTCTCTCCATCCGCCTTCCTCCATCGCCCCCCCCCCCTTCTCTCATCCATCTGCCTTCCTCCATCCCCCCACTCCATCCATCTGCCTTCCTCCCCCCCTCTCTCTCTACATCAATCTGCCTTCCTCCACCCCCCTCTCTTTATCCAGCTCTCTCAATCCATCTCTTTGACTCTCGATCTCTCTCTTGCTCATCCATCTCAGCCGGACTGTCTCTCTGGGTTTGTTTTTGTTCCCTCCGTGGTTGGTCTCTGGAGGAGAACGAAGAGTTTGAAACGGGCTGACAATCTCAGGTTTGTATGTGGTGGATGACTAAGCCACTAGCGGTGACTGAGACAAGATTAGCGGAACGGCTAGCTACGATTCCAGTTAACCCTTTCACTGCAGTGCTTGGCAAGGGTGTTTACATTTGAGTCCTTTAGCAGACGCTCTTATTCAGAGCGACTTACAGTCAAGTGCATTCATCTTAAGATAGCTAGGTGGGACAACCACATATCACAGTGATAGTAAGTCCATTTTTCCGCAATAAAAAAAGTTATCAGCAAAGTCAGAGGTAGTAAGAGGAGAATAAAGTCAAGTGAGAATGTTGTTTGAGATGAAACCTTTTGCTTCACCAAAGTCCTCATTTATTTATCCCTTATTTTATCAGGGGGGGAAAGATCAACATAAACAATTTTTTTTTTTTAAGTGAGTCGGTTTATGTCAATGAACACAGTTTGACATGCATATTTGGACATGATATGTAGGGGTCTATAGTGACCGGTGGTAGTTGACCTACTGTATTCAAGTATTTATGGGATGTCTACATACGCAGTAGATCATAGTGCTGAGTGTTCCAGTACAACGCACTGGCCCAGACGCAGATATAAAGGTCGATGTACGTATGGCAGGGCTCCTGCAGCATGGTCAATGCAGGTCTGACAAAGGCTGTAAATTAACTCTCTCTTACACACACTGCAATTACACGCACGCACCTCGTAGCGGGGATGTTAAAGGACGTGTATGCTGGGAACCTGTGTCATACAGACAATCGCACTAAATAAGAGAGCAGGTGCCCCTAACTGGTCCAGGATCAGATCTAATCCTCCTACTAAAGGTTAAGGTTAGGCTTTGGGGCTGGCTTATCTGACCCTAGATCTGTGCTTGGGACCTTGAGCATGACTAACACAGAGCAGACTGCTGTTTATCGTTGCCGTGTGTGACGTAGCTCTCCGGTCAGCAACGTGCTTTAATGTCCACCGTGATCCAATTCAACTTACTCAGCTATTTACCAGCGGGCCACTCACTTAAATAACATTTCTTTGATCGGATTCTACCGTAGCTACAGACAACTGAATAAATAAGTAATAACAAATAAATAATACATTCCAGAGAATGATTTATGCTTCTCGGCTAAATCGTTGCCTGGCGAAACTAAACGCTCTATTGATGTGCAGGTGAGGCTATTTTTCTAGTGCCCGGCGAAAATTATAAATGGATTCCATTTCAGACGGAGTTCTCCGCTTCTTATTTCTCACAGTGAATTATTTTGGCCATGTAGGTAATGTATATTTGTCCCCACGTCGGGAACGTAACCTAATGCACTGTCTCACACACTGTGATTTATATAGAGACAAGTAAACTGAACAAACCATTGGTTTATGAGGTCTGAGGTACATTTATTTTGTCTTTGGCACCCTACTCCGTATGTAGCTCACTACTTTTGACCAGGGGCCATAGGGCTCAGGCGAAAAGTACTGCACTATATAGGGAACAGGGTGCCATTCTGAGACATTTGGCTGTGGTCACAGCCTACAAGGAGAGGAAACCTCCCCGTCTTGTTTCACTTTTTTGGAAACGGTTTACAAAGTTAACTTTTGCCATGACTCCATTGTATACTAGAGGTGAACAGGCCAATGAGGACAAGCAGTTGTTTCGGCTCAAATACAGTAGTGTGTGTGTGTGTGTGTGTGTGTGTGTGTGTGTGTGTGTGTGTGTGTGTGTGTGTGTGTGTGAAAGATTATCAAAACACTAAGCTGCCTTTAAAATTCTGTTGGACCTAGTGACACTGAACACACACACACTCACTTTCACCCCCCCTCCCAAGACACACATAGGGTCCTCAATCAAGATCCTTTACAGAGAAAGAAATCCTACGAATTCATGGATTACGCCAGCTTTCTTCAAATTCTCCCCGGGGAGAATAAAAGAAGAATGACTTTTAAATGGCTGGAGTGTACGAACAGCTGGGTTAAACCTGATCCCACTGAAGTGAAACTAAGCCAGGGTGCACCTCGCCAAAAGACCGTTTGAAAACCACCAAAAGTCGCCATCCATCTCCATTAAGGGGTGCCGGAGATGGGAGACACACAGGAGATACCGACAGCCACCCCCCCCCCCCCGCCCCCACCCAATCATTAGCCCCTCACCCATCGCTCATAATGATGGCCGTCACGCGTCTCACATATAAAAAGCCGCTTGCTGTCGCAGTTACATGAATACTAGTGTGACAGTCTGATTCGGGTCGTGCAGCTCCTCCCGGCGGGATGTTTCTAGTTAATGACGAGAGAGAGCGTGCGGCTGCTGTCGCTGGCCGTGTTGTAACGCCATGTGATACGATGTCGGACTATGATGTAGTCCGTTTCATACATATAAATATTGAAGTGATGTATAGCATAACTAGCCACCACTCCACAGTGACCTCTGAGGTGGTCTGCTTTAGTTCTGGGAAACCAGAGGGGTATACTACAAAGCATGATCAATTAGTTAGCTAGCTAACTTTGATACGCAAAAATTAATTAACTATTGTTTTTTGGGGTAAATTAAATAATCTAAAAATTAGATTTGTTTTGTTCTGTTTGTTGATTCAATTAGACCATGCCAACTTCAAGCCTACATTTTTTGTATAAAAAAAAATTATTAAAAAAAGGACATGAGAATATTTTGGCAAGTTAGCTGGCTAACTCTGATCCCGGCTTTGTAGCACAGCCCTCAGGTCTGAACTCCGGGATGCATTTCTTGAAAAATGAAAAGAGAAGGAACAGACACTGTCTAAACAAGGTTTACGACGGGAGTACACAGCTCCGATTCTGGAAGGACCACGGTCCTGCTGGTTTCCATCCTTTTCCCTACTCTACCTGAAGAACCAGGTGTGTGCTCTCCAGCCAATCAGTAACATTGATAGATCAAACGCAGGCCGTTTATAAATGTAAACCAGTAGTACTACGAATTATTATTTTTTTTACATGCATACATGCACTTCTAGTAACTGTACAATTGTCCTATGGGTGTTTTGAATGTATCGTGCTGTATATTTCTTGGGATAGTGCATGTGGACTGTTGACCCCAGCATTCGTTTAGCAGCCAGCCAGCCAGGGCATGCAGTACAGCAGACTAGAGCCCAAAGTATGTCTACAGGCAGTAGTGCTGCAGACTGAATAGTGCACTGGATCCCATTCAGTCTCATCAGCCCAAAGCCTCCACCGGAGACACGTAGGTGTGCCCCCCCCCCAAAAAAACAATCTATCCACTCTCTCGCCCAGGGCAGACTGCCTCGGCTTGTAGCAAGAGACGGATTAGAAGAGAGTGAGAGACAGACAGAGAGAGATAAGGCAAGACAGACACTTCAACTATGTAGTAGTAGTGGTTTGATAACACTTATGTTCTTGTTATTTTCTATGGCCAAAGGTCCCTCTCATTCCTATTCGTTACTGTGGGAACTAAAAACACTTCATCCTTAATAAGTATATGCAGTGATGTGTTAACTTCTATTAGATTATCTTAGAATCATATGAACCACCACTTTGGGCCTGTTCTTAAACCAAATTACCACTTTCCTTTCTATTCCCTCACCTATACATTAGCGGTCCACTTTCCCGCACGGTAGCGCTGAGCGATTAGTGTTTTTTGAGGTTGGTTCGATTTCGGTTAGATTATTTCAAAAATAAATCTGTTTATCGATAAAACAAATGTAACCATTAAATGCGCTATGCATTATGCGAGTTGAACGCTGTAACGCAGAACAAAACAATTAATACAAGTCCCATGATGGTAAGTGACGGCCCATTACTGCTTATCACTTATTAACCATCACTGTATGCCTTATTTGTTGACTTTATTATTTCATTCCAAGTCATCATCTCCTCTCTATAGAGCTGCTGTCTAACAAAATTCCTATTTTGTAGGTCTTCAAAGTCAACAAGGCATACATTTATGACTGCTGAATACGAACTATCAAATCACTTAGATCATATATTTTCAGGTAGAGATACCTGCTCTCTACATCACCTCCAAATCTCGTATTCTTCTCCATTCCGAAGCAGTCGTTAAAGAGAACACAGACCGGACAAGCAGATGTGCAATGGATTATGGTCATTGTAGTTCATTACCCCGTTGTATGCGCTAAACTATGTCAAATATTGATCTGTTGGAAACTACAACGTCACACAGTTCACGCTGGATCTGATTTACCTCTAGAGATACTTTGCGATTTGCGCATTAAGCTCACAGAAAAACAAAAACAAAATGGAATTCAAGTAATTGAACCAATTTCGGACAATAGTTTAAAAAACGTAAAATGTTGGTTAAATCGCTCAGCACTAGCACACGTGCACATATACACAAACACCGCCACTTTCAGACAGACAGGCAGGCAGGCAGAGTGGTATCGACAGTGAGGGCTCAGCTGGCCGATATAGGGATGGAGGAGAGGGAGAGAAGGATAGGGAGGGAAGTGAATGAGGTCCTGGAGGTGAAGCTATGCCTATATTTAAGGATTTAAGGCCCCAGGATACGGTTACTCTGAAACACAAGGGGCCTTATAGCTTAGGGTTACTTCCGTAACCCCGGTTCTCTGATAATAGAGTAAGATGTCTCACATTGGGATTCGCTGATAGGCAGATCACTACTGGGAAGGCCCAATCACACAACGTCTGACCACTCGCCCGCCCTCTGGTCATTATCAAGCACGTTTCTTCCTTGCGCTCTTGCAGCGGTGAGACATCTCACTCCATTATCAAAGAACCGGGGTCACGGAAGTAACCATCATTTCTATTTCAAATAGTCATTCCATTTCTCACAACGGGATGTGGCCAACTCCCATATCACAGACATGCTCTCCGAAGCCAGGGTAGTCCCAACAGTATAATCCCTCGGAGGCTCCGACACAGAGGACAGTATGCGCCGATGAAAGTTCAGTGACATCCAAATCGGTAAAACCTCAAAAAAGTACGAGTGGTAGCCCAACATGCCGCATCGCAAATCTCTTGCTCCATCAGCAAAGATTTTGAACCGTGCCTAAGAGGTAGCCATTAGGGATGTGCCCTTTCTAGACGATTCGATATGCATCTAGATACATGGGCTCTGGCACGATACAGGAACGACACGCTTTAGTTTGAGGCGATTCGGCTTGATTAGGGAACGAATCGATTTGATGCACTGACATTTGTTACGTTAACACATGCTCAACTCCAAATTAAAATCTGCTCCTGATTGAGCCACATAAGATGGATCTGTCCAATATAGCCTGTTTCTTGTCCCCCCACTTCGGTTCTCAAATCACCATCACCCACTTATTAGCCTCTGCCATGCCCCCAACAACCGGATGCTTTTCAGGGGAAATGGAAAGAGAGCCTGTGACGCAGAGCCTGTGACGCGACTTACGCTTTTGGACGTTAACAAAAGGCGACACATTTACCGGATTGGTTGAACAGTGTTTTATCGTCTCGTTGAGTACGTAGAGTATCTAGTTTCAGGCGTTTCTGTTACACCTGCCTTGTTCGGTTACACACTAATTAACTTGTCATTTGTGCAGATTCAAGTCATGATCTGGAAATTTGAAAATGACTACGTATTTTTTTTAAACCTCCCGCTTTGGGCTGGATATGTCAATGTGTAGTTCGTGCATGTATATTCTATGAGCAGAATTAGTCTTACCTCAATTAGCCACGAAATCCCTAGTTTGAAAGCAACAGTTTTTCTGGAAGCTGTGCTGCACCATTTTCCCCCTAGCAACTCAAGTTGAACCAATGAGCTTCAGTCCCTCACCATTTGAGTGACAGCTAGCAAGATGCACACCATGCACCCACAACACACACAACACCCACACACAGAGAGAAATGATGTGGCACACATACAGTACCTTCCGAAAGTATTCACACACCTTGAATTATTCCATATTTTGTTGTGTTACTGAATTATTTCAAAATGTCTTAATACAAAACGGCTCACCCATCTACACACAATACACCATGATGACAAAGTGAAAACATGTTAAACAATTTTGCAAATGTATTGAAAATTAAATACAGAAATGTGGAACTTGCATAAGTATTCACACCTTTGAGGCAATCATTTGTAAAAGCACCTTTGACATTATGGGGTATTGTGTGAAGGCCATAAACAAAATCTTAATTTAATCAATTTCAAATTCAGGCTGTGACATAACAAAATGTGGAAAGAGTCAAGGGGTGTGAATACTTTTAGGCACTGTATGTATACAGACGCCTTCAGAATGCACCTCTCTCTCTCCTCCGTGTGCACACTGACTTACAGCATGCATATAGGGAAGGGCACTCAACTTGTAATGCACCGACTGATAATTGGCTAAAATAAACGGATAATAAGATGATAGCTGTATTGTTAGATTTCAGTGCAGCCTTCGGTGTTATTGATCATAATTTGATTTTAAAAAACTCACTTATAGCTTTACATCACGTGGTTGGAGAGTTACTTATCCAAAATAACTCAAGAGTATTTTTTTTTATCGGCAGCTTCTCTAACATCAGATATGTACAGTGTGGTATCCCTCAGGGCAGTTGCCTTGGGCTGTTACTTTTCATTATTTATTTTTTTACAAATGATTTGCCACTTGACAAGAAGCTAAAATGACTACATATGCTGATGATTGCACACACTACACATCAGCACCTACAGCCAGTGAGCTCACAGACACTCTTAACAATGAGTTACAGTCAGTGTCAGAATGGGTAGTTAACAATAAACTCGTCTTAAATACATCTAAAAACAAAAGCATTGTATTTGGTTCAAAGCATTCTCTTAGGCCTAAACCTCAACTGGAGTTGTGTATAAAGAGTGTGACCATTGAACAAGTTGAAAAAGCTGAACTCCTAGGACTAACACTGGATAGGTCAGTTATCATGGTCAAATCATATTGACAAAGCGAAGAAGGGAAGAGGTATGTCTGTTATTGAAAGATGTAGTGTTTTTACTTCGATACCAGGTTGAGTATCACAATACTCGATACCAAAACGATACCGCGGGGAAAGAAATAAGGCTTATTAGACAAAGTTACAGAATGGCACTTGATCCAGACATGTCTTTTGAGTTTAATGTCATTACATTTTAAATGTTATATTTTTGAATGTACAGCACCTTCAGAAAGAACAGTGGTTCCTCAATTAAAAGTTTTGAGCTTATGCCACGACCGTTTGTGGAAGATGGTGGCATTCAGTCATTGCACCTCACTACCACAAGGGGGAGCTTGTATAAAATAATTGCTGGCGGAGTTGAGAGAGAGAATTTGGGTAAATACAATGGCACAACGACACTTGACATGTGGACTGACGATTTTCGAGAATAGGCATGGTGGCCTTTTGGTTTCTCTCCCTCTAAAACAAAGAAATAATGATGAATAACAAACTGGCTATATTTACCACAATGTGAAAGTAATAGCCTCTCTACATAAACTGGGTCCTCCGTTGCTGATGTGAAGAAAAACTGAATGAAAGAGTCCAGCGAGGATAGGGAAGGGAAAAAGGTTGGCCATATTTTCAAGACCTGAAATACTTTTTGAATTTTTGAAACATAGAAGTTTATTTAGACAATTTAATATATTTGTTTAGACTTGGCTTATTTAGTAGGCTATTTTGCAGCATAAAGCTATATTTGTCAGCATAACGCTGAGTGACTTATTTGTGGCCTTGGCTCAAAATAAATATTCAGACCCCTTGACTTTTTCCACATTGTTACGTTACAGCCTTATTCTAAAACTGAGTAAATCAAAGTTTCTTCATCAATCTACACACAACACCCCATAATCGCAAGGCAAAAACAGGTTTTTAGAAATGTTAGCAAAAACAAAGACAGAAATACCTTATTTACATAAATATTCAAACCCTCTAAATTGAGCTCAGGTTCATCCTGTTTCCATTGATCATCCTTGAGATGTTTCAACAACTTGATTGGAGTCCACCTGTGGTAAATTCAATAGATTGGCCATGATTTGGAAAGGCAAACACCTGTCTATATAAGGTCCCACAGTTGACAGTGCATGTCAGAGCAAAAACCAAGCCGTGAGGTGGAAGGAATTGTCCGTAGAGCTCCGAGACAGGATTGTGTCGGGGCACAGATCTAGGAAAGGCTACAAAAACATTTCCGCAGTGTTGAAGGTGTGGCCTTCAATCATTCTTGAATGGAAGAAGTTTGGTACCACCCAGATTGTTCCTAAAGCTGGTCGCCCTGCCAAACTGAGCATTCGGGGGAGAAGGGCCTTGGTCAGGTAGGTGAGAGTTGCTCTGTGGAGATGGGAGAACATTCCAGAATGCCAAGTGTCACGCCTGGAGGAAACCCGGCACCATCCCTACGGTGAAGCATGGCGGTGACAGCATCATGCTGTGGGGATGTTTTTCAGCAGCAGGGACTGGGAGACTAGTCAGGATCGAAGGAAAGATGAATGGAGCAAAGTACAGAGAGATCCTTGATGAAATCCTGCTCCAGAGCGCTTAGGACCTCCGACTGGGGCAAAGGTTCACCTTCCAACAGGACAACGACCCTAAGCACACAGCCAAGACAACGCAGGAGTGGCTTGAGCGGCCCAGCCAGAGTCCGGATTTGAACCTGACCGAACATATCTGCAGAGACCTGAAAATAGCTGTGCAGTGATGCTCCCCATCCAACCTGGCAGAGCTTGAGAGGATCTGCAGAGAAGAATGGGAGAAACTCCCCAAATACAGGTGTGCCTAGCCTGTAGCATCATACCCAAGAAGACTCAAAGCTGTAATTGCTACCAAAAGGTGCTTCAACAAATTACAGAGTAAAGGGTCGGAATACTTATGTAAATGTGATACTTCAGTTTATTGCAAACATTTCTAAAAACCTGTTTGTGCTTTGTCATCATGGGATAGTGTAGATTGACAGGGGGGAAAAAAACATTTAATACATTTTTGGGTAAGGCTGTAATGTAACAAAATGTGGAAAAAGTCAAGGAGTCTGAATACTTCCCGAATGCACTGTAGGATGCCACAGTGCCAAAAAGTTAGTTTGTCAAATTTCTGCCCTGCTAGAGCTGCCCCAGTCAACTGTAAGTGTGGTCATTGTGAATTGGAAACATCTAAGAGCAACAACGGCTCAGCCGCGAAGTGGTAGGCCACACAAGAACGGGACCGCCAAGTGCTGAAGCATGTATTGCGTAAAAATATTCTGTCCTCGGTTGCAACACTCACTACCGAGTTCCAAACTGCCTCTGGAAGTAACGTCAGCACAAGAACTGTTCGTCGGGAGCTTCATGAACTGGGTTTTATTGGCCGAGCAGCCGCACACAAGCCTAAGATCATCATGCTCAATGCCAAGCGTCGGTTGGAGTGGTGTAAAGCTCGCCGCTATTGGACTCTGAAGCAGTGGAAACACTTTCTCTGGCGTGATAGAACATGCTTTGCCATCTGGCAGTACGACGGATAAATCTAGGTTTGGCGCATGCCAGGATAACGCTACCTGCCCCAATGCATATTGCCAACTGTAAAGTTTTGTGCAGGAGGAATAATGGTCTGGGACTGTTGCAGTCAAGGGAAATGTTAAAGCGACAGCATACAATGACATTCTAGGCGATTCTGTGCTTCCAACTTTGTGGCAACAGTTTTGGGAAGGGCCTTCCCTGTGTCAGCATGACAATAGCCCCATGCACAAAGCGAGGTCCATACAGAAATGGTTTGTCGAGATCGGTGTGGAGGAACTTGACTGGCCTTCACAGAGCCCTGACCTCGACCCCATCGAACATCTTTGGGCTGAATTGGAACGCCAACTGCGAGCCAGGCCTATTCACGCAACATCAGTGCCCGACCTCACTAATGCTCTTGTGGCTAAATGGAAGTCCCCGCAGCAATGTTCCAACATCTTGTGAAAAGCCTTCCAAGAAGAGTGAAGGCTGCTATCGCAGCAAAGGGGGGACCAACTCCATATTAATGCCCATGATGTTGGAACGAGATGTTAGAAGAGCAGGTGTCCACATAGTTTTGGTCATGTAGTGTATATGTCCAATGGATTCTTCTTCAGTTCATTTGTGAGCGACTCCGTTCGACTCTGTTCTTTGTGATTTCGTTCATCCATAATGACCGTATTGAACGGTTGCTGCTCATCTTACCGCTATTAAATCAGCAATGTCATTCTATCAGCGTTCACAAACTATCCCTTGTACTAGCTAGATCCCATGATAGAGAAGAAGAATGTGGAGTCATTAAAGTGTGATCTTTAGTGTTCAACTTGGCTCATTTCAGACTCGGGCGCTGCGTCATTACATTTCAGTCATTTACTGGCCTCTAGGTAAATATTAGGAGAGAGATGATTATTCAAAGCACATCCTTTCTGCTTGAATTGAATTGTTGTAAACCTCGAATATAACCCTGGTGGGAAGTATACAGAACAAAAATATAAACGCCAACAGGCTACAATTTCAAAGATTTTACTGAGTTACAGTTCATATAAGGAAATTAGTCAATTGAAATAAATTCATTAGGGCCTAATCTATGGATTTCACATGACTGGGGATATAGATATGTATC
This sequence comes from Salvelinus fontinalis, assembly GCF_029448725.1. Taxonomy (NCBI): domain Eukaryota; kingdom Metazoa; phylum Chordata; class Actinopteri; order Salmoniformes; family Salmonidae; genus Salvelinus; species Salvelinus fontinalis. The sequence goes on along the minus strand of NC_074678.1, from coordinate 46,976,136 downwards.
TGTTGGTCACAGATACCTTTAAAAAAAAGGTAGGTGCGTGGATCAGAAAACCAGTCAGTATCTGGTGTGACCACCATTTGCCTCATCAGAACGACACTCCTTCTCATAGAGTTGATCAGGCTGTTGATTGTGGCCTGTGGAATGTTGCCTCTCTTCAATGGCTTTGCGAAATCACTAGATATTGGAGGGAAATGGTGTTGTGCACGTCCATCCAGAGCATCCCAAACATGCTCAATGGGTGACATGTCTGGTGAGTATGCAGGCCCTGGAATAACTGGGACATTTTCACCATCCAGGAATTGTGTACAGATCATGCTGAAACATGGTAATGGCGGTGGATGCATGTCATGACAACGGGCCTCATGATCTCGTCACAGTATCTATGTGCTTTCAAATTGCCATCGATAAAATGCAATGGTGTTCATTGTCCGTAGCTTATGCCTGCCCGTAACAAAACCACAGGCCACTCTGTTCACAACACTTACATCAGCAAACTGCTCGCCCACATGAACGCCATACACGCAGTCTACGGTTGAGGCCCGGTTGGACGTACTGACAAATTCTCTAAAACGACGCTGGAGGTGGCTAATGGTAGAGAAATGAACATTAAATTATCAGGCAAAAGCTCTGGTCGACATTCCTGCTGTGTGCATGCCAATGGCACACTTCCTCAAAACTTAGACATCTTTGGCCTTCTGTTGTGTGACAAAGCTACACATTTTAGAGTGGCCTTTTATTGTCCTCAGCACAAGATGCATCTGTGTAATGATTATGCTGTTAAATCAGCTTCTTGATATGCCACACCTGTCAGGTGGACGGATTATCTTGGCAAAGGAGAAATGCTCAATAACAGGGAAGTAAACAAATTTGTGTACATTTTTTGGGGGGCGCATATGGAAAATGTCCGGGATCTTTTGTTTCAGCTCATGAAACATGGGACCAACACTTTACATTTTGCATTTATATTTTGTTCAGTGTAATTAAGGACCTTATTCAATCAACCGCTGTACATCAAATACATGTTTTATTTTCACACTCGCCGAATACAACAGGTGAAGGTAGACCTTACAGTGAAATGCTTAACCAACAATGCAGTTAAGAAAAAGTGTGATGTAAAAAATAGATAAGGAAAAAAAAAAAGCAGCAGTGAAATAACAGTAGCGAGGCTATATACAAGGAATACCGGTACAGAGTCAATGTGCGGGGGCACCGGTTAGTTGAGGTAACTAAGGTAATATGTACATGTAGGTAGAGTTAAAGTGACAATGCTTCGGTATACAGATTCTGGGGTTTCTTCCCTTGCCTTTGAGTGAGCTTATTGGCAAGTTCTTTGTTTCACACCGGAGGCACATTGTTATTTTATTTATATTAACAGTACGTTTTAATTACGTTCTGTTATAAAGAAAAGATAACTTATCAAGGACACTTGGTTGAATTGAATGAACAGCGCCCAAAGGTCTAATGTAGTGATCATAGTGCATTTACAGTTCTACTGTGCATACTGCCTGTGGTTAGAGCCTTGTTATAGTTCATATACTCTTCAGTCACAGTGAAACCCGACGGAGCTGGGTGCCTGGCTCTGACGGGTGTGATGTCTGGGATTGGCCCGGCTCCAGGTAACACCGCGGCACCTTGCCAAGCCCAACAACAGACCGTTTCATTTTGTTGTCCCCAACCTGATGACTAGTGACACTGCCATGCACGTTTCCCTTCCCTTCTGTGATCGGACGACAGGCGAAAAGAGACTTTTACTCAAGTAGTATTTCACAGTGTGACTCACTTTTACTTGAGTTATTTTCTATTAAGGTATCTTTAACTTTTACTCAAGTATGACAATTAAGTACTTTATCCACCACTGGGCTTTGGTCTGGGTCGTATTCATTAGGCACCGAAGGGAAGAAGAAAAACAAACGGTGAGAGAATACCAAGGTGTGGTCCAATAATAAAACACTTGTTTTTCTGTTTCCGTTGCACAACGCTTTGCTGCTGTGTGCTCTAATGAATACAACCTAGGCTTTACTCTGCTTTTTCCCACTCCTTCCAAAGCCCACTCCGGTCACAGATGGGACCTCAAACAGTCCCTTGGAGCTCGCACCCTCACCACCCCCACCGGTACTCATCCGCCCTTGATCGTCCTAAGCCTTGTCATTAATGAATTTATCAATTTGTTTGAAGAGCCCTTTGCAGGGGTCACCGATGTTGGTATGGAGATCAGGCTCTCACGTTCTCCCTTCTACAGTTCACATTCCTTCCCAAATTATAGGAAGAGAGGGAGAGCTGACATGAGGAGAGAGAAGAAGAGAGGAAGACAGAGGAGAGGAGTTAGGGGAGGGAGGAGGGGGAAAGGGGAGAAAGAACCTGGAAAGAAAGAGACAGAAGAGGTACAGTTGGAGAGATGTAGAGAGAAGAGGGGTGCGAGGGGCGGAGGAGGTACAGCAGCAACTCCCTACCTGGTAGTCCAGGATGCTGAAGCCCAGGCCTCTCTCTCCCTTCTCCAGCTCCAACAACTGAATGTCTGGGGACCACAGAGCCAGCTCTCCCTCTTCATCCTCCTCCTCCTCCTCTTCCCCTCTCTTCCCCTGCTGGATCTCCTCCTGCTGGCTGGGGTACGTGGGCGCTGGCTCATCCGGCTCCTCATCCGACACCTCCTGCAGGGTCACGTGGTCCTGGTGGGTGGAAGAGAGGATACACACGTATTGACACCATAATGTTAGCTTCAGGAACATCTTGATATGGTGTGCAGAGCATCGTGGGTATTGTAGTACTACAACAGTGACTTCAACCTATCCTGGTCACTGTCATTATCTATGAGTCATACGATACAGCATGAGTCAGCATTTTGAGGAGAAGTTATGAACTAGCCTACCCGAGGTTGTTCACTGTCATTGTCCCGGAGGTAGGCCTGACTTATCAACACAGAGGATAGCTTGGCTTCAAGCTAGATTAGAAGAACACAGGAGGACATAGACTATAATTTGTGTGTGTGTCGAGTTGGGAGTGTGTGTGTTCCTGTGTATGCGTGCTGACCTCAGACAAGCTGACGGCGGGGCTGGGCGAGCGCCACTCGTCTTGGCGGTCTGGTTGATAGTCTGAGTCGTCCTCTGTCAGGTGTCTGCAGCACACCAGGGTGAAGGGAGGGGGCACCTCACGCAGGAACGCCACTGCCTCACGCCTCGACTTGCCGTACAGCTGCACCCCGTTCACCTGGACACACACACCTTCCCTAAGTAAACGTGCATTGTACATGAAATTCACTTAAGACGGCGTACACACACACCTCGTTAATAGGCAAGACACACAGAGAAGCACTACATTCACCTGCAGAGCGTGCACACACACACTTCGAGTAAATACACAGCCAACCGTGTATAGGCTGTTGCACCAAAGACAACGGTCTTGTGCTCTGCTTTCAAAAGGGAAGATGAGACATCAGCTAATGGACAGTTTATGGCTGGAATGAATGGAGTCAATTTGTGACTTCAAAACACCCCTCAAAGGTGCTCTCTCGTAATGAAGTGAACCAAAAGAGATGTAGGAGCCCAAAGGAGTTGTGGGAGTATACTGTAGGTGTGTGTTCGTATGTGCACCTCTGTGCGTGCGTTCATACGTGCGCCTTTGCATGTTTGTGCTCTCGCCTGTGTGTGTGTGTGTGTGTGTGTGTGTGTGTGTGTGTGTGTGTGTGTGTGTGTGTGTGTGTGGGCTGATCAGAGGGGCCGCCCCAGAGGTATGGCACTATTCTCAGTGAGGGTACTCAGGGAGCCGCTGGTCTACTTGATTGCTGTTTAATGGAACGGGTTGCACGAGAGTGACTGGAGAGCCCGGCAATGGCTGCTACTGTATGTGCCATTTGCCCAGTGATGTAGGGGAGACCAGGCCTAACCCTCCGGTGTTACTGGGAGACTTGCGTTCAATTCACAGACCCGCTCCAAAAAAGTAGGTGTAGATCGAGCTACACTAGTACAGAGGGTTATGGTCGTGTAAAAACCAGGCATTTTAATCCATGGATTTGGCTCTCCTACCCTCTGATGCCAGGATTTCCCCCTCCTGTGCCATGGTGGTTGCCTCTGCTTATGTTAGGACTGCCAACAGCAACAGGCTGAGGGCACAGTGGTGAAGCAGCACCAAGCCGTGCGAGGGAGGGGGGCAGGAAGAGGGGATAGGTAGGGGGTAGAACAAAGTCTCCATCTCTCTCCCTCCCTACCTCTCCTGTCTGCCTGCCTCTCTCCCTCTCCTCTACTGCCTCCCTCTCTACTCTCTCCCTCCCCTCCCTCCCTCAACCCCTCAATTTACTTGGACAAGAAAAATGTTGCCCTAAGTGCTAGTGTGTGTGTATGTATGTGTACGTGTGTGTTATCAGATGTGTGTGTTGATGGGAGGCAGTAATGCATGCCAGTACAGTACCTCCAGTAGTTCGTCCTCTGGTCTCAGGAGCCCGTGTTTGGCCACGGGGCCCTCAGGGGCCACAGAAGAGACGTAGTGGTGGCCGTCGAACGAGTCCAACTCAACCCCCAGACGCATGGTGTGGATGGGAAGAAGCTAGAAAAGAATGGAATACTTTATTAGGCCTTGGAGAACTGTGGATGTTTTTAATAAGGGGAACTGTGTGGCATTTGGCATCATATTGAGCGTGTAACTGGTTGTAACCTTGGAGTACTTCTGTAGCTCAGCGTCATCTTCGATGACAGGGTCCAGTTCAACCACCTGGGAAGGACACAAACAATGGCACTATATAACTCCTTCCATGACAACGTAGACACTATGACCCACTCTCATGCGTCAGCAAATAAAAAAAGCTACCAACAGTGCTTATTCCGCCTAACGAACTGCTTACCAGAACGTCGTACTCTGGCCCCAGGGCCTGCTCCCATTTGGCCCTCAGCTCCAGCTCAGACAGAGAGACTCCCTCCATAGCTGAAAGACACAGTGACAGTGTTGACTCTAGGAGGAATGTTAATAACTGTGGCATAAGTACCTTCAAGAGATGCATGTATTGGGACATTGGGGTGCAGGGACGGGACATTGGGTTGAGGTTTGTGTATGTGTCTCTGTGTAAAAAGAGCTAGCCTGGTCCCAGATATGTTTGTGCTTTTTGCCTACTCCATTGTCAAGCCAAACATGACAATTCCAAAAGGAGTTGGCAAGAAATCAGAAACAGATTGGCACCCAGGCTGCAAAATAACTAGGCGATTCGTGCATTTGAGTGAATTGAACGTGACCGTGCCATTACGATGGTCGGTTGAAGACGTGTTTTTACATGTTGCCCACTATCAGAGATATTCTATGTGTTCCACTTCATTCTATTCCATTTACACAGTCTGTGGTGTATCCATTAAAATTGCATTACTATGACGAGGCTAACTACTATTTAGTCGAAATTACACTATAGTGCCTGGAAATACGATGACATTGCTAAAGTAGTCAAATATTTGTGATGAGTCTTTTTTGAGTGAGATTTCGCCATCTGAAATGAATCAAACAAGATTGATTCAAGGTTGAAAACAATTCTGTGCGCATGCGGTGCAGTGCTTGCGCACGTGTGTGTGTGTGTGTGTGTGTGGTGCGCGCCTCCGTAGAATTGGCCTGTCCTAGTGCGAGTGAGACACTCATTCCCTCCACTTAGATAGCACCACGACTGAAATGTTAAACACAGAGGAATAGCATTTTTTTGGGGCTCCAAGTCAACATGGCTGTTAAACTTGACACGGTGAGAAATCAAACTTGGGACAAAGATTGCTTCCTGGATCACAAGTAGCTCAGAGTCCAAGCAAATTAATAGGCATGATTCCTGCCCCCACAGAACTGTACCGTAAGGGTTCTGCCCCAAATGCTACTATATAGTGCACCAAAGGTAGTGCACTTGGTAGGGAATAGGGTACCGTCTGAGAAACAGCCTCTCTTTACAACGAACCCGGGGGGGGAAATCAGCAGCAGGATGTCGAGGAGGGAGATATTATGTTGCGTGTTCATGACCAGTGTAAAGATGTAAAAGAGAAACTCCTCAACATTCAGAGAGCGTACTAGCGCCTCTGAACCGACCACAATCCCCCCCCCCCCCCCCCCGCACACACACGGAACCGTTTGAGCAGCGGGTTGCGTGCCCTTCTCGCTCTCTCGGTCAACACAGTGCACCAAAACCCAAAGACCTGTGACATGAGCTCCAGCACTGTGCCTGAATAAATTAGCGTCGCTAACCACTCGCCAACGCGGCGCAATTACTCTCCACATTTCACTAAATAAATACGATAATACATTGTTTTGGGATGTCGAGAAAGGGAAGGGACATCTGTTGGCCAGGCAGTGGAGAGGAGAGCGCACACACATACACAGAACCTAAACACTTACCTTGCCTTTCAGTCGTTTAGCAAAGGGGGGGGGGGGGGAATGAGAAAAGGGAGAGACCGAGAACAAATGTGTGTTGGCGCTAGGTTGAACAAGCACAATCAGGCTGGTTCAAGTGTTGAGTTACTGTTGAGTTACTGGCACAGTGGCGCTACCATAAAATATTGTTTTTGCAAGCGTGTAGTGTAATGTACTGTGAACGTCGACGGTTCAGGCGTCCATTAACAGGTGTCGTGCCGCTACACTGAACTACAGTAACACAACAAAAGCCCAGATCACAACACCTACAAGCGACAATCGGCCAACATTTGCTCTGCAGTGGACTGGACAAGAATCCTTTTCTCACATCTTCAACTTTCAATGACTCTTACTCACATAACAAAGTATGGCTGGAGCCCAAATGGCACCATATTCCCTTTATAGTACACTACTTCTGACCAGGGTCCATAAGGTCATAGGGAATAGGGTCCCATTTTTTGAAAATGTTCTTTATTTAACTACGCAAGTCAGTTAAAAACAAATTCTTATTTACAATGACGGCCTACGAACAGTGGGTTAACTGCCTTGTTCAGGGGCAGAACGACAGATTTTTTACCTTGTCAGCTCGGGGCGATCTAGCAACCTTTCGGTTACTGGCCCAGCGCTCTAACCACTAGGCCCATTTGGGACATATCCCATGTCTTTGGTATTTCTGCTTCAGGTGATACTTCCAAAGCAATCATCTTTAAATAGAGAGACAAATATCTTAAACCTTCTCTCTTTGCCCAAATCACATGTCAACCATGGTCAAACCGTCATGCCTAATGAGTCTGTCACTGATTATACCCCTAATAATTATACACAACAACAAAATGACTGTCAATTCCAAACAAATGGTGTTTTAATTTTGCACGTACAGAAACACATGTATGCAAAATGCACGCACACACAGAGAAATAAGCCGTTGACAAGCCGTCATTGTTGTACATGGGGCTTGTATTGGTTCCCCTGGGCAACAGAATACTTTATTTTGGAGATTTGACATGTAAAGAGTCTTGTCAGGATTCATTAGGGCCAAGTGTAACGTGAGCCACCCCCTCACACACACTCTCCCCCTGTACCCAGCTCTAGCCTCCTGCTATTCCATTACCCCCCTCTATTCCCCCTGTACCCAGCTCTAGCCTCCTGCTATTCCGTTACCCCCTCTCTTCCCCCTGTACCCAGCTCTAGCCTCCTGCTATTCCGTTACCCCCTCCCTTCCCCCTGTACCCAGCTCTAGCCTCCTGCTATTCCGTTACCCCCTTCTCTTCCCCCTGTATCCAGCTCTAGCCTCCTGCTATTCCGTTACCCCCTCTCTTCCCCCTGTACCCAGCTCTAGCCTCCTGCTATTCCGTTACCCCCCTCTCTTCCCCCTGTATCCAGCTCTAGCCTCCTGCTATTCCGTTACCCCCTCTCTTCCCCCTGTACCCAGCTCTAGACTCCTGCTATTCCGGTACCCCCTCTCTTCCCCCTGTACCCAGCTCTAGCCTCCTGCTATTCCATTACCCCCCTCTCTTCCCCTTGTATCCAGCTCTAGCCTCCTGCTATTCCGTTACCCCCTCTCTTCCCCCTGTACCCAGCTCTAGCCTCCTGCTATTCCGTTACCCCCTCTCTTCCCCCTGTACCCAACTCTAGCCTCCTGCTATTCCGTTACCCCCTCTCTTCCCCCTGTACCCAGCTCTAGCCTCCTGCTATTCCGTTACCCCCCTCTCTTCCTTTCTCGCCTTTCTTGATATGTATATCTTGCAGGGTGGACGTGTAGCATGTCTGTAACAGTGCCCAACAAGCCTGCTGTGGAGGAATACGAAAGAGGGGGTGGAGGAGTGGTTTAGGGGGGGTACGGGGATGGAATGGTTTGGTTTGAATGACTGCGTGGCCAGCCGATGACCTGGACCCATAGAGAGGGGAGGGGGGTGTAATACAGGATCAGGTTCCAGTGCTTATGTAGTGACTGACTGTTTAAAAAGAGAAAGAAAAACAGCCAGACCACCGATGGGGGAAGGATTATAAAAGAGAAGGAAAGTGATCACCTCATCTGGACAAGCAATATTTGCTCACTGTGACTTGTTGTTCTGTCACTAACGTGCAACAGGTACTGACACATTACCTGGTTAGCTGACATTGTAACAGTTGACCGGGATGTTGACCCCTAGTGGCCGACTATCCAACAGTCAGCTAGCAGCGCTGTGTTTACGCAGTGTGTGTAAGTGGCAGCTGCCTCCCTCTAGACAACAGATGACTGACTGGGAGTGCGTCTACGGCGTAATGAGGCGTGTGTTCTATGATCTGATCTGCCCTGACCCAGCCACTGGGAGGATGAGGTGACAGAATGAGAGAGAGACGGATGGCTAGATGAATGAATGTACCAATTAATGGACGGACCGACGGCTGGATGAGCTCACCACTGGCCAGCTGTGTTCTGCTGGTGCTCATCAGAAGTGTCTCAGTGGGCTCCAGTAGGGGGGCCACGCTGGAGGCCACGCTGGAGGCCCTCTGCAGGTCTGATGACCGAGCTTTGATCTCTGCAGACCTCTTCAGAGACACACGGGACGGCTCTCTCTGGACTACAGCACACACACACACACACACACACACACACACACACACACACACACACGTATCTGTTTATTTAGTCATATCTGTGGTGCAGTTCTGACATATCAAATGAAACACCAGTAGACAGACAAAACAGTGTACTGGTCAGAACACAAGGCTGGTTGGAAAGACATGTGTTGGGGACATTTGTGGTCAATTTGAGCCAGGCCTTGCACAAATGAACACTCAATCACATTGTGTGTGCGCATGCACGTGAGTGCGAACACATTCAATGACATTACACCCACTGCCAACAGTACACGTTTTCAGAAGAAATCTGGTTGTGGGCTATTGGAGAAAAATATCCAGTTTCAGCTTGGATGTCCTGAGAGGAAGTGGTATAATTGCACTGCTCACAGTGCTTTAGTTACTTCATCCTAGATACGCGACCTGGGGGAATATTTGTAGCGGAGTGTCCTCGCCAATCATTTCTGATTCCCGGGCCAGTATACAGTGCCTTCAGAAAGTATTCATGCCCCTTGACTTTTTCCACATTTTGTTGTGTTACAGCCTGAATTTGAAATTGATCAAAAAGATCCCTCCCCTCATCTACACACAACATCCCGTGAAAAAATGAAAACATGATTAAACAATGATCGCACAATTATTGAAAAGGAAATACAGAAATCTCTTATTTACTTAAGTATTCAGACCCCTGAGTCTATACTTTGTAGAAGCACCTTTGGCAGTGATTACAGCTGCGAGTCTCCCTCAGTAAGTCTAAGAGCTTTCCACAACTGTATTGTACATTTGACCATTATTCTTTTAAAAATTCTTCAAGCTCTGTCAAATTGGTTGTTAATCATTGCTAGAAAACTCTTTTCATGTCTTGCCATAGATTTTTCAAGTAGATCCAAGTCAAAACTGCAACTCAGACACACAACATCCACCGTCTTCTTGGTAAGCAATTCCAGTGTAGATTTGGCCTTGTGTTTAAGGTTATTGTCCTGCTGAAAGGTGAATTCATCTCCCAGTGTCTGGTGGAAAGTACGTTTAAAAGCATACTCATAACATGACGCAGCCACCACTATGCTTGAAAACATGGAGAGTGGTACTCAGTAATGTGTTCTATTGGATTTGCCCCAAACATAACACTTTGTATTCAGGACAAAAAGTGAATTGCTTTGCCACATTTTTTGCAGTTACTTTAGAGCTGCTATGGAATATTATTATTCTGTAGAGGCTCCCTTCTTTCCACTCTGTCAATTAAGTTATTATTGTGGAGTAACTACAATGTTGTCATACGGTTTTAAAGTCACCACTGGTCTCATGGTGAAACCCCTGAATGGGTCCCTTCCTCTCCGGCAAGGGAGTTAGGGAGGAGGCCTATATCTTTGTAGTTTCTGGGTGTATTGATATCCAAAGTGCAATAAATAACTTGGCCCATCTACCAATAGATTCCCTTCTTTGTGAGGCATTGGAAAACCACCCTGGTCTTTGTGGTTGAATCTGTGTTTGAAATTCACTGCTTGACTGAGGGACCTTACAGATAAATGTGTGGGGTGAAGAGATGAAGCGGTCCTTCAGAAATCATGTTAAACACTATTATTGCACACAGAGTGAGACCATGCAACTTATTAAGTGACCTGTTAAGCACATTTTGACTCCTGAACTTATTTAAGCTTGCCATAACAAAGGGGTTGACTACTTATTGACTAAAATTTCAGCTTTTACTAATTTGAAAAAAAATTCTCAAAACAAAATTCTACTTTGACATTATGGGGCATCGGTGTAGGCAAAAAAATCTCAATATAATAATTTTTATATTCAGGCTGTAACACAACAAAATGTGGACAACGGGATGTGAATACCTTCTGAAGGCACTGTATACTACACCCTCCAAGTACTACACAAGTCAAGTGGACTACATGACAGAAGGCCAGTGTGTGTGTATGTGTGGCATGGGCAGTAAACCGTCCAGCGGGGTATTTTGAAATACAGTCAGTAAGATTTTGAAAGGCGTCAATAGCGTATGAAAATCTGGATGCCGCCCAACACTAGTGTACATAGAATGGAGCGCTACTTTTACAACGCTAGCAGTGTTCAGTTAGCACTGTATGCCTTTCCCCCACCGGTGTAATGAAACAATAGCAGTCCAGGAGAGATAAGAATCCCACTGTGGCTTAACTTGCTCTTCTAAATCACCTCTCACACCGCTCGGCTGACCAATAGTACCGGACACGGACTCGTAGAAGTCGCAGGAAATTAGGTCATAGATCTTGGGACGCTTTGCCGACGAGATACTTTTTGGAAATTACAGCAAGTAAACACATTTCTTATCGCAATCTTCCCCTGTGATGCTGGGTGGTAATTGGAAATGGCCGGAAAGAGTATGAACTTATTGTACAGGGTCATGTCCCAAATGGCACCCTATTCCCTATAAAATGCCTACGCAAACTATTCCACACCCCTTGACTTCTTGTGTTGTGTTACAGCCTGAATTTAAAATTGTTTAAATTGAGATTCTCTCTCACTGGCTTACACACAATACACCATAATGTCAAAGGTGCATTGTGTTTTTAGACATAAAAAAAAGTATTACAAATGCAAAGCTGAAATGAATGACTTGAGTCAATAAGTATTCAACCCCTGTTATGGCAAGCCTAAATAAGTGCTGAACAACTTACATAATACGTTGCATGGACTCACTCTGTATGCAATAAGTGTTTAACATGATGTTTTAAATGATTACCTCATCTCTGTACCCAACACATACAGATAATTGTAAGGTCGAGCAGTTAATTTCAAACACAGGTTCAACCACAAAGAACAGGGCCCAGATTCACAAAACCTTAAGTAATTTCTTCTTAACTTACTTCCCCCCTAACTATAGACTTAACTTTCTTCTTAAGCAAAGTTGCTATTCCTCAAAAAGGTTCTTAGAAATGTTATTGTGCCATTTATTATGTTTCTCCTTAAGCAAAAATTTAAGAACTTAGATTCTTGAAAATTAAGTCCTTGGAAATGTTATAAATGCCAAAATAGCTAAACCCTTGTCTTAAACTCAGGGCAGCGAGAGAAAAAAACTCCTGAAAGCAACTAACTTAACCTGAAAGTTTCAGTATTCATTATTTTAAACACAATAGCATGTTTTAGAACAGTAATCTCAGTAAGAAATATGCTTAAACGATTGCCATTGCTAGCTAGATAGCTAAAACGGTTGCCTAGCAACAAACATATTCATTAGATTTGTAAGTTCATAGGAAAATAATTCAATCTTAAGATATTGTTAAGGAATTGTACTTATGAAATTCTTTTTTTTCTTAAGAAGCATCTTAAGTTTTTGCGTCAGACGTATTTTATCCCTTTGAGCATGGTGAAGTTATTAATTACACTTTGGATGGTGTATCAATACACCCAGTCACTACAAAGATACAGATGTCCTTCCTAACAGTTGCTGGAGAGGAAGTAAACCACTCAGGGATTTCACCATGAGGCCAATGGTGACTTTAAAACAGTTACAGTTTAATAGTTTAATGGCTTCAGATAGGAGAAAACTGAGGATGGATCAACAACGTAGTTATACTACAATACTAACTAGTTATTCCACAATACAGTAAAACTACAAAAAAATATGGCAAAGAAATGAACTTCACGTCCTAAATACAAAGTGTTGGGGCCTCCCGAGCGGCGCAGTGGTCTAAGGCCCTGCATCGCAGTGCTAGCTGTGCCACTAAAGATTCTGGGTTAGAGTTCAGGCTCTGTCGCAGTCGGCTGCGACCGGGAGACCCATGGGGCGGCGCACAATTGGCCCAGCGTCATCTGGGTTAGGGGAGGGTTTTGCCGGCAGGGATGTCCTTGTCCCATCGCGCACTAGCAACTCCTGTGGCGGGCCGAGCGCAGTGCACGCTGACACGGTTGCCAGGTGTACAGCGTTTCCTCCGACACATTTGTGCGGCTGGCTTCCGGGTTAAGTGAGCATTGTGTCAAGAACCAGTGCAGCTTGGTTGGGTTTCGGGGGAGGCACGGCTCTCGACCTTCGCCTCTCCCGAGTCCGTACGGGAGTTGCAGCGATGAGACAAGACTAACTACCAATTGGATAACACAAAATTGGGGAAAAAATACTAAGTGTTATATTTGGGACAAATCCAACAACGCATCACTGAGTACCACTATTCATATTTTCAAGTATGGTGCTGGCTGCATTATGTTATTGGTATGCTCGTCATCGGCAAGGACTATGGAGCTTTTTTAGGATAAAAAGAAACGGAATAGAGCTAAGCACAGGCAGAATCCTAGAAGAAAACCTGTTTCAGTCTGCTTTCCAACAGACACTGGGAGAGGAATTCACCTTTCAGAAGGACAACATGCTAAAACACAAGGCCAAATATACACTGTAGTTGCTTACACAGATGACATTGTCACGCCCTGGCCTTAGTATTATTTGTTTTCTTTATTATTTTAGTTAGGTCAGGGTGTGACATGGGGTATGTGTGTGTTTGGGGGTATTTATATGGTAGAGGTGGTGTTGGTGGTAGTGTATGGGTTTGTGTTGAATGTATGTATCTAGCTGTGTCTATGGGTGTGTAGTTTTCTAGGAAAGTCTATGGTTGCCTGAATGGGTTATCAATTAGAGACAGCTGGTTTCGGTTGTCTCTAATTGGGAACCATATTTAAGGCTGCCATAGGCTTTAGCTGTTTGTGGGTCATTGTATATGTATATGTCGACGTAAGTAGTTTGTGTGTGCACTTGCGTTTGAAGTTTCACGATCGTTTGTTGTTTTGTTAGTTTGAATAAGTGTTTCGTGTTTATCTTCGTCGTTATAAATAAAGAAGATGTATTCATATCATGTTGCGCCTTGGTCCTCTCATTCATGTCAACACGATCGTGACAGACATGGAACGTTACGGAGTGGCCTAGTTACAGTATAGACTTAAATTGGCTTGAAAATCAATGCAAGACTTGAAAATGGCTGTCAAGAAATTATCAACAGCCAACATGACAGAGCTTGAAGAATTTTTAAAAGGATAATGTGCAAATATTGTACAATCCAGGTGTGCAAAGCTCTTAGAGACTGAATGACTCACAGATGTAATCGCTGCCAAAGGGGATTCTAACATGTATTGACTCAGGGGTGTGACTACTTATGTAAATTAGATATATTTCTGTAATTAGTTTTCAATACATTTGCAAAAATGTCTAAAAACATGTTTTCACTTTGTCATTATGGGGTATTGTGTGCAGATAGATGGGTGAGAAAAAATATATATTTAATACATTTTGAATTCAGGCTGTAACACAACAAAATGTGGAATGGGGCAAGAATACTTTCTGACGGCACTGTAGGGAATAGGGTGCCATTTGGGACGATCCCCAGGACAGTGGAGTTAGGATGGTGAAGTTGGCATTTCTGTCGACTTCGCTAAGGGAAATGCCCATAGTTTCTATGAAGTTAGTGGATTTACAGTACAGTGCTGTAGAAGGGGTAGTGACACGTTTGTAATACACACACACACACACACACACACACACACACACACACACACACACACACACAGGTGACTGATGAATAGTCCTTACCTTTGTCCAGGGACCTCTCCAGTGAGGGTCTGGGCGAGGCCATCTTCCTGGCCAGGGTGAGGTGGACCGTCTGGCCCGTCTGCTTCATCACCTCCAGAACTTCCTGGTTAGTGAAGCCCTGCAGGCTCACCCCGTCCATCTGACAAAGGAACAGTCCAAAATTACTTAGTTCACCCTATCCATCAGACACAATGGAAGAGTCCAACAGTACTTACCTCAGCCCGTTCATCTGACACAATTGAACAGGCCAACATGACTCAAGTCATTGAGAACACTATCTTTTTTTCTATAGAAACCTGACAAAGGCCTGATATGGTTGTGTTATACTGTGATGTATGGGTTTTGTTGGTTAGGTGAGTCCTAGCCATGCCCAAACAAACCTGACTCAGATTGAATCATCTAAATCAGGTGTTAAGTGCTGTGTTGGGACATTTCAAGAAGGGTTTGGAAATGGCCACTTTCCCTCATTGTGCACATGAACACCTAGCGGTTAATTAAGGTGGCACTCATTAAAAGCTGATTACGGGTCTCACCGCTATGATCCTGTCGTGGATGCGTATGTTTCCGCTCTGCTCAGCTGCACTCCCAGGAACTACGTTCTTCACAAACACTCCCAACGCGTCTGAGACACAGAGAGCAAGAGCGCGAGAAAGAGCGGAGAGATCAGAGAGAGAGAGAGAGAGAGAGAGATCAGGGAGTGAGAGAAAGGGGTGAAGAGAGAAAGAGCGATAAATGGAGGGGAATAAAGCAACAAGACAAAAAAAATAAAAATATCCATCGCAACCACAGTGTCATCAAAGCATTGAGTGACATTAGATAACAGATCTGAGTGCAATAGGGGTTAGGGGACTAGGATTAGTGACTATGATTAGGGGCTAGGAGTTCACATGGTATAGGGCATCGGCCTACCTTCACTGGTAAAGGCATTGTAACCGATGATGGAGATGCCCAGGCTCTGGCCCTCCTTCTTCATCAGAGGCACTTCATGGATCTCATAACCCTCCAGGTTGGGCTGGAACAAATAGGGAAACAGACAAAGACATAGAGCAGCTATACGGTACGTGGATTTGTTGCCATTTTTATGTAACTACGCAAGTCAGTTAAGAACACATTCATATTTACAATGACGGCCTACCCTGGCCAAACCCTAAGCTGGACGACGCTGGGCCAATTGTGCGCCGCCCTATGGGACTCCCAATCACGGCCAGTTGTGATACAGCCCGGAAGAGAACCAGGGTGTGTAGTGACGCCTCTAGCAATGAGATGCAGTGCCTAAGATTGCTGCACCACTCTGGAGCCCCAAAAACATACTTTGTTTTTGGTGTGTGGGTGTGTGCGGAGACAGGCAGGGGCAACAGGAGATATGTGCATGGTGAGAACGTATGCATGCGTGTGTTCCCCATCCCCAGTCTCACTTACAGTCCTGCTGAGCCTGCGCTTGGGTCCGACTTCAGGTAGTGGGGGCAGGGCTGAAACGGGACTGGCGGCGGGCGGGGGAGGGGGCGGCAAGGAGGTGGAGGGCTGTCCCGAGGGGTCACGGGCGATGAGCATGCGCACACGGCTCCCGCAGCCCTGCAGCACCTTGACCACCTGGTCACTGGCCAGGCCCCACGTGGGGGTCTCCCCGATACGCAGGATGTGGTCGCCGGTACGCAGACGCCCATCCTAGGAGGGGGAGTAGAGAGAGAGGGGGGAGACGGGATAGGGAGAGGAGAGAGTGGAGAGAGGGAGAGAGAACATTTCTGAACAAAATTTTAACCAACTTGAAATCTTACTGTAGCTCATACATACATTATAATTCACGGCCTAGGAATAACCACACGTTCCATGTATTTCACATAATTTCTTATAGTTTGTAAAAGTGTGCCAGTACATGAAAGAACCACCCAGAAACTCTGCTCATATTCAGTAGCCTCATCAGACCATTTCAGCCAATGTGGTCCAATGCATTTTACACCCCACTTGAACAGGCTAGTCCCACCCTGGTCTGGCCTGGCCCGCGCAGCTAAACTAAGAAATCTATTCCCCGACGTGCAGGTCAAGCAGAATAAACTCAGACTAAAAAGAGATCATGATCCACAAAGAGATGGGGAGAATGGCAGCCTTTGTGGAAAGACAGATGGAAATCTTTTGATGCATAAACTTGCCGCAGAAAATCTCCCAACTTCTCTCCCTGGGTCTGTGCACGGGACAACAGGGGCTCATGGAAGGAAGACAGGCGCAGCCATTAAATGTTGAAATGGGAAACGCCAGGGTCTAACAAAGCCCCAATTTTGACAACTTTTTTGGAGCATAAAATCCAGTCATGTGTGAAATGCTGTACTGTGTGCCTTTTGAACAAGCAGGGTTTTGTTGACTGTGCATGGGCTCTGTTGGACATTCAGAGAGAACGAGAAAGAGAGAGAAAGTGAGAGAGGGAGCAACATAGAGGACAGAAACAGCAAGAAAGGAAAGGGAGAAAAAAGTGTAGATTAAAAGAAAAAAAGAGTGAGGGGGAGGACTGGTGCAAGGGGCTTTCAAAAACAAGGGACAGTTTTTTTATATCCAGATCTCTCCTGGATAACACTTTCTTAGAAGTTAAAACCGACATTGAGAGTTTTTTTTTTTTAACAAATCAAGTGACATGTTACCATGTTAACTCAAACTGAATACACCCCAAGGAAAAAAGCTAAGCGTTGAGTGGAAGCGGAGAAGAAAGAAAGGGGACGCTTGTAAATGAGCATCGGCTGTGTCAGGGACTTTGGGCGTATGCAAGTAAATCTTTGGTGAACATCTCTGTAATTGCGAACAGAAAAGCAGTCCTTCGAGCCGGACGTGGGGCGAGCTGGCTCTGTGTAGCCAGGATGTAATCCCCTTACAAGGTGATTCTTTTTTTCCCCCTCCGGCTCAATGGCTATTATAATGTAACTGAGCCTTTTGTGGGACGCGCTCGGCATTAATTCAGCTAAACTGGCTGTTACTATTCATAGGGGATGACCGGTCTGGAAGATTGTTAGAGCGAAGCTCTGCGTATGTAATGGTGTAGTAGGCCTACTGCTGAGGACTATTGGGGAATGGAAAAAAAGGGGTCACAGCCGACATCTTGAATCGTCTATTCAAATTCTTAATTTGACTTTTCAAAATTGACTAATCCGTTTACGGATACCTTTATTTCATATTTTTACTGAACCTCTTAAAACTAGGTAAGTCACTTAAGCACAAATTCTTATTTACAATGACTGCCTACCAGAAGGCAAAAGGCCTCCTGCGGGGACGGGGGCTGGGATGAAAAATTAAACAATAATACAGGACAAAACATACTTCACGACAAGAGAGACACCACAACATTACATAAAGAGACATCTAAGAGAACATAGCACGGCAGCAACACATGAAAACACAGCATGGTAGCAATACAACATGACAACAACATGGTAGAAACACAACATGGTAGCAGCACAACAAGGTAGCAGCACAAAACATGGTAGAGCACAAAACATTATTGGGCACAGACAACAGCACAAAGGGCAAGAAGGTAGAGAAAACAATACATCACACAAAGCAGCCACAACTGTCAGTAAGAGTGTCCATGATTAAGTCTTTGAATGAAGAGATGAATAGAAAACTGTCCAGTTTGAGTGTTTTTTTGCAGCTTGTTCCAGTCGTTAGCTGCAGCAAACTGAAAAGAGGAGCAACCCAGGGATGTGTGTGCTTTGGGGACCTCTAACAGAATGTGACTGGCAGAACGGGTGTTGTATGTGGAGGATGAGAGCTGCAGTAGGTATCTCTGATAGGGGGATGTGAGGCCTAAGAGGGATTTATAAATAAGCATCAACCGGTAGGTCTTGCAACATGTATACAGAGATGACCAGTTTACAGAGGAGTATAGAGCGCAGTGATGTGTCCTATGAGGAGCATTGGTGGCAAATCTGATGGCCGAATGATAAAGAACATCTAGACGCTTGAGAGCACACCGACCTGCCGATCTATACATGATGTCTCTAATCTAGCATGGGTAGGATGGTCATCTGAATCAGGGTTAGTTTGGCAGCTGGGGTGAAAGAGGAGCGACAACGAGAAGAGCGATAACGATAGAGGAAACCAAGTTTTGACTTAACATGCAGCTTTGATATGTGCTGAGAGAAGGACAGTGTACCGTCTAGCCATACTCCCAAGTACTTGTATGAGGTGACTGACTACCTCAAGCGCTAAACCCTCAGGGGTAGTAAACACACCGGTGGAGGTGTTCAGAACAAGGTTAAGGGAAGAGAAAGCTTGCTGTACACTAAGAAAGCTTTGTTGTAGAGCGTTTAACACAAAATCCAGGGAGGGGCCAGCTAACATAAGACTAACATCTGCATATAAATGGGTGAGAGAGCTTCCTACTGCCTGAGCTATGTTGTTGATGTAAATTGAGAAGAGCGTGGGGCCTAGGATCGAGCCTTGGGGTACTCCCTTGGTGACAGGTAGTGGCTGAGACAGCAGATGTTCTGACTTTATACAATGCACTGGGAGAGGTAGTTAGCAAACCAGGCCAGAGACACCTCAGAGACACCAATACTCCTTAACCGGCCCACAAGAATGGAATGGTCTTCCGAATCAAAAGCTTTGGCCAAGTCAATACAAATAGCAGCACAACATTGCTTAGAATCAAGGGCAATGGTGACATCTATGAGGACCTTTAAGGTTGCAGTGACACATCCATAATCTGAGAGGAAACCAGATTGCATACCAGGGAGAACACTATAGACATCAAGAAAGCCAGTCAGTTGATTATTGACAAGTTTTTCCAACACTTTTGACAAATAGGACAAAATAGAAATAGGCCTATAACAGTTAGGATCAGCTTGATCTCCCCCTTTAAATGGACACACCGTGGCTGCCTTCCAAGCAATGGGAACCTCCCCAGAGAGAAGAGAGGTTAAAAAGGTCCAAGAGAGGCTTGGCGATGATAGGGGCAGCAACCTTAAAGAAGAAAGGGTCTAAACCATTTGAACCATTAGTGTTTTGGGGGTCAAGTTTCAAGAGCTCCTTTAGCACATCAGACTCAGTGACCGCCTGCAGGGAGAAACTTTGCTGCGGGGCAGGGGAAAAAGAGGGAGAGACATCAGGGATAGTCGCATTAGAAGGGGTGGGAGATGAGGAAATGTTGGATGTGCAAGGAGGCATGGCAGAATCAAATATGAATCCTGACTTAATGAAGTGGTGATTAAAGAGCTCGGCCATGTGCTCCTTGTCAGTAACAACTACATCATCAACATTAAGGGACATGGGCATCTTTGAGATGGAGCAAATAATATTGACCACTGGCATAACTAATTGAGTGAATTCTACAGCTAAAATAACTATCCCGTGACAAGAGTTGGCAAATAGAATAGAAAACACAAATGAAACATCTATTAAATGTGGGCATCTTCAGATACCTGTTTAGGGTGGAAAATTCCTGTAACTTTCCAAAATTCCATAGATTTTCAGAAATCCAGGTTGGAGGATTTTTAGAATTAGGAGGGAATAGCTGCAAGTGAATCCTCAAACCTGGAAATTCTCTGAAAAACCTTGGAATTTTGTGAAAGTTCACATAAAATTGCAAACGTACCTCTTAACGGACTGCTCCATCTACAGGTAACTGAAAATAACATCCCATCATGCTTAGGGTCATGTATAAACAGTTGCCCATTATCTTGGCTACAATAGCTCGAAAAAGAGATTTCAGTGACTTTGAAAGAAGGGTGTCAAAGGAGGACAGGGTTTAACCATATCCCTGGGGGGGGTTCTAAGCTAATATATGGAATTATTTTAAGACGGTCATACCAAGGATCAACTTGACATTTGATTTTGAACTTTAATTAAGGTATGAAAAAAAAGTATTACAAAATTATTGGATGAAACATTGAATTTGGCATTACAGAAATAAACCAATAAAAACGCATCGAATAACAGATTCACTACATGAAACAGATAGTCCCCCCCAAAAGAAACAAGAAGTTTGTTCTGAAGTGTCTGTCATATATCTGAGATATAATTTTTTTTTAGGAAACTTATTTTTATATATATATTTATTTATCCCCTTATTTTAGGCACTAAACTATTTCCATATATACTTCCATAAATTGTTTTAACTATTAACGGGGACCTTCAAATGAGTCTTGTGTGGTTTGTGGGCATCCTAGGGAGAAAGCCATCGTGTTCGTGAGAGTCTCAGCTTTCCACAGAGGGGTCATATTAGTGTGTCGGCCAAACCGTTAGGACACTAAACACATTTGTGTGACCTCATGGTCTGACAAACACCACTCTAGCTCTGCCACCTTTTACCTCAAATGCAGAAGGATATTGGTGTGGATTGAGACGCAGCCCATGTAAAAAAAAAACATCTCTAGCTAAAAACAGACCGATTTTGATGGGGATGTTTTTGTTATGTGAATTCGGTTTCCGCGGGGCGCAACCATTGTAGGCCGAGGTTTAAAGGGTGGGTGGGCATGATTGCAACCTAATTTAACACTTATCGGAGATTCTGGAGCTGCACCTGAGACAGCGTTTTCCACCACCGTCAACATAACACCAAATTATGGGACTTCTCCTGGAAGAATGATGTCTCATCCCTCCAATAGAGTTCCAGACACTTGAAGAATTTATACCAAGTTAAATTGAAGCTGTTCTAGGGTCATGTGGTGGCCCAACGCCCTATCCATACACTTTATGATGGTGTTTACTTTATTTTTGCAGTTACCTGCATTTACTTTGAAAGCCTGAGTTTATGTTACGTCTAATATACCTTATCAGCCACACTGTTTGGCACCAGGGTCCTCACCACCACTCCTGTGGCCTTGCCTCCAACAATACCGAAGCCCAGGCCCGAGCCGTCGTTCACCAGCTCTATCTCCTCCACATGGCCCCACTGCTCCTGGACGGTCGATACAGCGAGAGAGGGAGAAACACAAGAGTGAATGATTGATTCATATAAACCCAATGTGTGTGAGCAGGGCTGTGATAGAATCAGTGATTGAAGGCTAATCCTGTTGAGTAATAAGACACAGAATTGTGCTTGCTGCAACATGGGTTGCAAAGGTCTCAGAAAACCTTTATTTTTGATTGGAACTGTGGTTCTGGACAAAAAAGCATGTTCAATAAAGATTTTTCATTAAAAGTGCTTCTTAGACCAGGACTAGAGTGAAAACGACCCTTAGTCTGAGGCCTGCCAGAGTAAGCCTTATCAATTATCAGTTCATACGTGACCTGCAATATTAACTTGGGTGCACATGGGTGTGGGGAAATATTGGGCCCAACTTAATGGTTTTCGCTAAAATGTCCAAAATATAAACGAAGTGGCTGATCAATGTGAAGGTCAGTGAGTCCCTTGGGTCCTGTTCTCAAGCCTCCTTCCTCCCTGATCACACACCCAGCCCCCACCCCCCCCCCCCATCCTAATCACCACGACGTCTACTCCATGGCGTTTTATTAACCAACCAATCGGCTGCTACAATCAGAACAGCTATTTTCTCTTATTACACGGCGTTATCTGATGGGTGACTTCCTCCGCAGTTTGCTCTCTATCTAATGAAACCTCATTGTGGTGTCCTACGTACTGCAGCCCCTGGGGAGACAAAGCTTTTCTACCCCTCCTGCTCACTGCTTATCCCGCTTACTGAAGAAAAGTGAAGAGCCATTTCCCAGATAAGAAGTGGAGCTTCACAGTCAGCAACACAGATGTGTTTTGTGGCGAGGGCTGGTTTCCGTCTGAGCTTTCAGGCTAAATGAACGAGTGTTGCTTGTTCACTTACGAGGAGAGTTGTAAGCAGACTTGGTTAAGATCAATAAGCAACTTTGTGAGCGTAAGGAAGCAGATTGAACTAAACTTGTTTACAACTTCTACAGTCCGTGTGAACACATCTTATTCTGAAAACTGAGAGCATCTAGATGTGAAGAGTCTATCTGCTGTGTTTAACAGTCTACAAAGGTATTCAAATCAAATTTTATTTGCCACATGCACCGAATACAATTAGGTGCAGACCTTACAGTGAAACGCTTACTAACAAGACCTTAACCAAAAATGCTTTCAGAAGTTTAATAAAATTAAAATATTTAAAAAAATGAAATAAAATACATAAAAATAAGATATATATATATTTTTTTTTAAATCGGTAAAAAAAATGAAAATAAAAGTAACAAATAATTAAACGGCAGTAAAATAACAATAGCGAGGCTATATACAGGGGGTACCGATACAGAGTCAATGTGCGGGGGCACCGGTTAGTCAAGGTAAAATGTACATGTAGGTAGAGTTATTAAAGTGATTATGCATAGATAATAACAGAGAGTAGCAACAGCATAAAAGAGGGGTGGGGCAATGAAAATAGTCTGGGTAGCCATTTGATAAGCTGTTCAGGTCTTATGGCTTGGGGGTAGATGCTGTTTAGAAGGGGGGGGGGGGGGGGGGGGGGCTTGGGCCAGTTGCTGCGGGGGATGCAGAGCTGTTGGCCAGGGTTGGAGTAGCCAGGTGGAAAGTGTGGTTAGCAGTAGAGAAATACTTATTGAAATTCTCCATTATCGTGGAGTTAGTGGTGACAGTGTTTCCTAGCCTCGGTGCAGTGGGCAGATGAGAGGACTAGGGTGGCTGGAGTCTGACAATTTTTAGGGCCTTCCTCTGACACCGCCTGGTATAGAGGTCCTGGATGGCAGGAAGCTTTGCCCCAGTGATGTACTGGGCCGTACGCACTACCCTCTGTAGTGCCTTGCGGTCAGAGGCCAAGCAGTTGCAATATCAGGCAGTGATGCAACCAGTCAGGATGCTCTCGATGGTGCAGCTGTAGAACCTTTTGAGGATCTGAGGACCCATGCCAAATCTTTTCAGTCTCCTGAGGGGGAATAGATTTTGTCGTGCCCTCTTCACAACTGTCTTGGTGCGCTTGGACCATGTTAGTTTGGTGGTGATGTGGACGCCAAGGAACTTGAAGCTCTCAACCTGCTCCACTGCAGCCCTGTTGATGAGAATGGGGGCGTGCTCTGTCCTCTTTTTCCTATAGTTCACAATCATCTTCTTTGCCTTGATCACGTTGAGGGAGAGGTTGTTGTCATGGCACCACATGGCCAGGTCTCTGACCTCCTCCCTATAGGCGGTCTCACCGTTGTTGGTGATCAGGCCTACAACTGTTGTGTCATCAGCAAACTTGATGATGGAGTTGGAGTCGTGACTGGCCATGAAGTCATGAGTGAACAGGGAGTACAGCAGGGGACTGAGCATGCACCCCTGAGGAGCCCCCGTGTTGAGGATCAGCGTGGAGGATGTGTTGTTACCTATCTTTACCACCTGGGGGTGGTCCGTCAGGAAGTCCAGGATCCAGTTGCAGAGGGAGGTGTTTAGTCCCAGGGTCCTTAGCTTAGTGATGAGCTTTGAGGGCACTACAACGCTGAGTTGTAGTCAATGAATAGCATTCTCACATAGGTGTTCCTTTTGTCCAGGTGGGAAAGGGTAATGTTGAGTGCAATAGAGATTGCATCATCTGTGTATCTGCATAATGCAAATTGGAGTGGGTCTAGGTTTTCTGGGATAAATGGTGTTGATATGAGCCATGACCAGCCTTTCAAAGCACTTCATGGCTACAGACGTGGGTGCTACGGGTCAGAAGTCATTTAGGCAGGTTACCTTAGTGTTCTTGGGCACAGTGACTAAGGTGGTCTGCCTGAAACATGTTGGTATTACAGACTCGGACAGGGAGAGGTTGAAAATGTCAGTTTAGACACTTGCCAGTTGGTCAGCGCATGCTCGGAGTACACGTCCTGGTAATCCATCAGGCCCTGCGGCCTTGTGAATGTTGACCTGTTTAAAATGTCTTATTCACATCGGCTGCGGAGAGCGTGATCACACAGTCGTCCGGAACAGCTGATGCTCTCATGCATGTTTCAGTGTTACTTGCCTCAAAGCGAGCATTGAGGTAATTTAGCTCGTATGGTTGGTTCATGTCACTGGGCAGCACGTGGCTCTGCTTCCCTTTTGTATTCTGTAATGGTTTGCAAGCCCTGCCACATCCGGCGAGCGTCGGAACCGGTGTAATACAATTCAATCTTAGACCTGTATTGATGCTTTGCCTGTGATGGTTTGTCGGAGGGCATAGCGGGATTTCTTATAAGCTTCTGGGTTAGAGTCCGCTCCTTGAAAGCGGCAGCTCTACCCTTTAGCTCAGTGCGGATGTTGCCTGTAATCCATGGCTTCTGGTTGGGGTACGTACGGTCACTGTGGGGACGACGTCATCGATGCACTTATTGATGAAGCCAGTGACTGACGTGGTGTACTCCTCAATGCCATCGGGAGAATCACTGAACATATTCCAGTCTGCGCTAGCAAAACAGTCCTGTAGCTTTCTTATTAACTTAGTCACTGGTGTTACTTGCTTTAGTTTTTGCTTGTAAGCAGGAATCAGGAGGTTATAATTATGTGCAGATTTGCTAAATGGAGGGCGAGGAAGAGATTTGTACTCATCTCTGTGTGTGGAGTAAAGGTGGTCTAGAGTTTTTTTCCCCCCCTGGTTGCACATTTAACATGCTGTTTGAAATTAGGTAAAACGGATTTGAGTTTCCCTGCATTAAAGTCCCCGGCCACTAGTGGCGCCGTTTTCTGTTTGCTTATGGCCGAATATACAGCTCGGTTTTAGTGCCAGCATCGGTATGCGGTTGTATATAGACAGCTACGATAGAAAAACAGATATAAACTCTTGGTAAATAGTGTGGTCTACAGCTTATCATGATATACTCTACCTCAGGCGAGCAAAACATCAAGACTTCCTTAGACATCATGCACCAACTGTTGTTTACAAATATACATGGACCGCCACCCCTTGTCTTACCAGAGGGCGCTGTTCTATCCTGCCGAAAAAGCTTAAAAACCACCAGCTGTATGTTATTCATGTTGTCGTTCAGCCACAACTCTGTGAAACATAAAATATTACAGTTTTTAATGTCCCGGTGGCAGGAGATAAGTGACCGTAGTTAGTCTATTTTATTATCGATTGATTGTACGTTGGCTAATAGGACCGATACCTCCGTCTCTTTCTCTTGCAAATGACGGGGATGAGGGCCTTGACGGGCGTCTGAAGTAAATCCTTTGCATCCGACTCGTTGATGAAAAGTATTCCTCCAGTACAGGGTGAGTTATTGCGGTCCTGATATCTAGAAGCTCTTTTGGTCATAAGACGTAGGGGCAGGGGCATTATGTACAAAATAATTTACAAATAACTAACAAAAAAAAACGTACACAATTGGTTACGGGATCGTAAAACGGCAACCATCTCCTTCAGCGCCATTCAGTGGCTTAGGCTAATTGATTTTATCACATAAAATGTATGTTTACATGCTACCGTTCTGTCATGGCAACCAAACAGAGCCCAAATTATCATAATTAATATAGGCCTAGCAACTCAGACTGTTGGAACAATAACTATTCATCATGAGATAATTAAACAGTATTTGAACAACGTCATTAATGTAACTAAAGACCTAACATACCCTTGATATTCTCAATCCCACAAATGCTGTGAGCAGGGACA
This sequence comes from Salvelinus fontinalis, assembly GCF_029448725.1. NCBI lineage: Eukaryota > Metazoa > Chordata > Actinopteri > Salmoniformes > Salmonidae > Salvelinus > Salvelinus fontinalis. The sequence continues at coordinate 46,950,147 of NC_074678.1, read as the reverse complement.
AAAACAATTCAGGGAAAACAGTGGGCCAAAGTGCATTTCCTTCCATATTGACAGTTCAGCCCCATGAAAGGTTAAATAATTATCAGACAAAAGAGTTGTCTAATGAAACCCAAACAAACACAGGTCTGGGTTAATGACAGTTTTAATGAGAAAGCCATAATGGGAACGTGCAACCCAGGCACTCAGTTTCAGAGAAGAAAAACTGTTTTACTGGGAGCCTGGAACAACATGCCTCCCAGATCATCTCTCCTGGAAGCAAGGTCCGTATTAGAAGTAGGAATGCTGATCTGGCATCAGGTCCCCCCCTGTCCATGTAATCTTATTCATTATGATTCAAAATGTATCCTATATCAACACTCAGACTTTGTGGATAAGGCATCTCATTACAGTATAGAAGTGTATCATGTCAGAATTTTTTTTTTAATGTTCAAAAAAACATAGGGTTTAAGATTATGCCAACGTGCTCCAGAAGCCATGTTTAGTGCAAATGTCAGGTATGAGGTGGATGGACAAGAAAAGGGAACGCACCTGAGCAACAACAGCATCTGTACAATTTGCAATTTAAGGTACAGAACGAAGTAAACCAATCCCTGAAGCCAACCTAGGTCAATATTTTCTCCGCTTTTCACGATAAGAGAGCTAGTCTGGATGGACAGAAGGCAGGGGGGGGGGGGGGGGGGCTTGTTTAAAAGAGGAGCTTGGGAGCTGAGGAACATTTGTTTAAGGGGAAGATTCAGTTGATGGGTATCGGGGACGAGGGGCCGAATGACATCGTGACCTCTGACAGGAGAACCGTTTTGCGGAAGTTGCTTTTGGCGTACCTCAAAAAGTAAAGAGATTGTTTTCCATCTATATGGAACCCTGTCACACTGATGGAAACTATGACGCAATAAATAGGATCACGACAGAGTGATTTTATGTCACTTTTTCACGACATAACCCAACGGAGAGAACGAATAGAGAAAGTGGTGCCAAGTAGGGCAGGGCCGATACACGTATCGCGATACTCGTTAGGATCATAGCAAGGAAACAAAACACAAAGCGGATTTTACTTATTGGAAGGCAGCCCTAATGTCAGAAACAAACATTAGGTTTTCCAAGTTATAGCACACAATATTTTAAATAGAGCAGGACTTTAAAAAGGACCCAACAGTTGGATCCGCTTCGTGTTTTATTTTGCCACGGGAAAAAAATATTGCGATACTGGTATCGTCACAGCCCTAATGCCAAGCTGACAATTCAAGAGAATCAGCGAGCGGTGTCTGGGTTTTTGTAGAGGCGGAATCTTGGCTCAGGGTGATAGATAGGCCAGGGAAAACTGCAATAAAAATCAACTCCAGATTTTTTTATTTTTTGCCAGCGCTCCGTTAAACACGACCTCAAGAGAAACATGAATAAAACACAAGGTAAAGCAAGGCCCTGGCTTGATACGTACGCAGGATATGGCCTCAATCCAAACTGGATTAAAAACAGGAATAGTGAAAAAGCACACGATAATGACCTCAATGGCTGGAACTAGGCCTAACTTGTCTGTCGTCTCATTTGCATTAAACTTTTTTTTTTTTTTTTTTTCTGAGGGCTTTTCTTTGTGGTTATTTAAAGGTCCAATGCAGCTGTTTTTATCTCAATATCAAATAATTTCTGGGTAACAATTAAGTACATTACTGTGATTGTTAATTTAAAACTGAAACACCTTAAGAGCAATTTCTCATGCAATAATTTTGAGACGGATTGTGTGTGTGTGCCATTCAGAGGGTGAATAGTCAAGACAAAAGATTGAAGTGCCTATGAACAAGGTATGGTAGTAGGTACCAGGTGCACCAGCTTGTGTCAAAAACTGCAACACTGCTGGGTCTTTCACGATTAACAATTTCCTGTGTGTATCTCGAATGGTCCACCACCCAAAGGACATCCAGCCAACTAGACAACTGTGGGAAGCATTGTAGGAATGCTTTCAACACCTTGTAGAGTCCATGCCAGAACAAAATGAGGCTGAAAAGAGGTGAAAAGGGGGGTGCCGTGCAACTCAATATTAGGAAGATGTTCTTAATGTTTTGTACACTCAGTGCATATAAAACACAGGGTAATCATGTTTTTGACTGCACTGGGCCTTTAATTAAATGTGCAGCGGTTAGGACTGTTTCTGTTTATAACAAATATATGCCATATGTTTGTTGTCGGGGCTTCAGGTTAATCGTATCCGTCACCCCAGTGTTGATATAGCCGGTCTCATTTTCACCCGCTGCAAGTTGCTCATTCTACACCTCCCTTCACATGTCAGTTCAGATAAAAAATTCAACCTATTTGCGCCAATAGAGTTTAATGGCAATAATGCTTTATTAATAACTACCAATCTTCGCCTGCTTATACATTGAACAAAAATATAAACGCAACATGCAATCATTTCAAAGACTTACAGTTCATATAAGGTATTTTTTTATTTAGACCTAATCTATGGATTTCACATGACTGGGAATACAGATATGAATCTGTTGGTCACAGATACAGAAAAATAAGTAGGTAAATGGATCAGAAAACCAGTCAGTATCTGGACCATTTGCCTCATGCAGGGCGACGTCTCCTTTGCATATACAGTACCAGTCAAAAGTTTGGATACACCTACTCTTTCAAGGGCTTTTCCTTATTTTTACTATTTTCTACATTGAAGAATAATAGTGAGGACATCAAAACTATGAAATAACACATATGGAATCATGTTGTAACCAAAAAAAGTGTTAACAAAATATATTTTTGACTCTTCAAAGTAGTCACCCTTTGCCTTGATTACAGCTTTTCTACACACTCTTGGCATTCTCTCAACCAGCTTCATGAGGTAGTCATCTGAAATGCATTTAATTTAACAGGTGTGCCTTGTTAAATGCTAATTTGTGAAATGTCTTTCCTTCTTAATGCATTTGAGCCAATCAGTTGTCTGGTGACAATGTAGGGGTGGTATACAGAAGATAGCCCTATTTGGTAAAAGACCAAGTCCATATTATGGCAAGAACAGCTCAAATAAGCAAAGAAAGACATGAAGGGTTGACATCCGTAAAATTTCAAGAACTTCAATAGGTTCTTCAATTGCAGTCGCAAAAACCATCAAACGATATGATGAAACTGACTCTCATGAGGACCGCCACAGGAAAGGAAGACCCAGAGTTTCCTCTGTTGCGTAGGATAAGTTCATTAGAGTTACCAGCCTCAGAAATTGCAGCCCAAATAAATGCTTCAGAGTTCAAGTAACAGACACATCTCAACATCAACTGTTCAGAGGAGACTGCGTGAATCAAGGCTTCATGGTCGAATTGCTGCAATGAAACCACTACTAAAGGACACCAATAAGAAGAAGAGATTTGCTTGGGCCAATAAACACAAGAAAAGGCCATTAGACCAGTGGAAATCTGTTCTTTGGTCTGATGATTTTTGGTTCCAACCGCCATGTCTTTGTGAAACACAGAGTAGGTGAACAGATGATCTGCACATGTGTGATTCCCACTGTAAAGCACGGAGGAGGAGGTGTGACGATGTGAGTGTGCTTTGCTGGTGACGCTGTCGTAATTTATTTAGAATTCAAGGCACACATAACCAGCATGGCTACCACAGAATTCTGCAGCGATACGCCATCCCATCTGGTTTGCGCTTAGTGGGACAATAATTTGTTTTTCAACAGGACAATGACCCAAAACACTTCCAGGCTATGTAAGTGCTATTTGACCAAGGAGAGTGATGGAGTGCTGCATCAGATGACCTGGCCTCCATAATAATCCAACCTCAACCCGAATGAGATGGTTTGGGATGAGTTGAACTGCAGAGTGAAGGAAAAGCAGCCAACAAGTGCTCTGCATATGTGGGAACTCCTTCATGACTGTTGGAAAAGCATTCCAGGTGAAGCTGGTTGAGAGAATGCTAAGAGTGTGTAAAGCGGTCATCAAGGCAAAGGGTGGCTACTTTGAAGAATCTGAAATATAAAATATGTTGATTTGTTTAACACTTGTTTGGTTACTACATGATTCCATGTGTCATTTCATAGTTTTGATTTCTATACTATTATTCTACAACATAGAAAATAGTAAAAATAAAGAAAAACCCTTGAATGAGTAGGTGTGTCCAAACTTTTGACTGGTACTGTAGTTGATGAGGCTGTTGGTTATGGCCTGACGTCCCACTTCAATGGCTGTGAGAAGTTGCTGGATATTGGTGGGAACTGGAAGACGCTGTCATACACGGCGATCCAGATCATCCCAAACATGCTCAATGGTTGACATGTCTGGTGAGTATGCAGGCCAAGGAAGAGCTGTGACATTTTAAGCTTCCAGGAATTCTGTACAGACCCTTGCGACATGGGGCCGTGCATTATCATGCTGAAACATGAGTCGATGGCGGCAGATGAATGGCAAAACAACGGGCCTTAGCATCTCATCACAGTATCTCTGTGCAATCAAATTCCCATCGATAAAATCCTGTGGTTGTTGTCCGTAGCGTATGCCTGCCAATACTATAACCCCACCTCCACCATGGGGCACTCTGTTCACAATGTTAACATCAGCAAACCATACATGCGGTCTGCCATCTGCCCAGTACACTGAAACTAGGATTCATCTGTAAAGAGCACACATCTCCAGCATGCCAGTAGCCATCGATGGTGAGCATTTGCCCACTGAAGTCGGCTATGATGCCGAAATGCAGTCAGGTCAAGACCCTGGTGAGGACGACAAGCACGCAGATGATCTTCCCGAGACGGTTTCTGACAGTTTGTGCAGAAATTCTTACACGTGGTCTGCGGTTGTGAGGCCGGTTGAACGTACTGCCAAATTCTCTAAAACGACGCAGGCTTACGATAGAGAAATGAACATTCAATTCTCTGGCAACAACTCTGGTGGACATTCCTACGGTCAGCATGCCAATTACATGCTCCCTCAAAACTGAGACATCTGTAACATTGTGTAGTGTGACAAAACCACACGTTTTAGTGAGCTGCACCTGTGTAATGATCATGCTGTTTAATCAGCTTCTTGACATGCCACACCTGTCAGGTGGATGGATTATCTTGGCAAAGGTGAAATGCTCACTAACACGGATGTTTTTTTAATTTTTTATTTTATTTTACCGTTATTTTACCAGGTAAGTTGACTGAGAACACGTTCTCATTTGCAGCAACGACCTGGGGAATAGTTACAGTGGAGAGGAGGGGGATGAATGAGCCAATTGTAAACTGGGGATTATTAGGTGACCATGATGGTTTGAGGGCCAGATTGGGAATTTAGCCAGGACACCGGGGTTAACACCCCTACTCTTACGATAAGTGCCATGGGATCTTTAATGACCTCAGAGAGTCAGGACACCCGTTTAACGTCCCATCCGAAAGACGGCACCCTACACAGGGCAGTGTCCCCAATCACTGCCCTGGGGCATTGGGATATTTTTTAGACCAGAGGAAAGAGTGCCTCCTACTGGCCCTCCAACACCACTTCCAGCAGCATCTGGTCTCCCATCCAGGGCCTGACCAGGACCAACCCTGCTTAGCTTCAGAAGCAAGCCAGTAGTGGTATGCAGGGTGGTATGCTGCTGGCACATGTGCACAACATTTTTACGAAATAAACTTTTTATTATTTTGTTTCAGCTCATGAAATATGGGACCAACTCCTTACATGTTGTGTTTATATTTGTGTTCAGTGTAGGTTACCTGACACTGAATAACCAGAGGAAAGCTAAAATTTCATTTAACAGTTTAAATTCGTGAAAAATGTATCAACTAAAAACAGAGCTTCTTATAGTCTTCGATGACCATTTAAAGACTTGTATTTTGACTGTTTTACACAACAACAAATCAATGATGAACTTTTTCTATGCATTAGGTCTCCGAACTCTTCTTTCCTCTCCTTGACTTCCAGGTCTACATTGATTGAGCTAGCGCACAGTGACTTAAATACATATTGTCAGGAGGCAATCGTGCAAGTGAAGCACTAACTTGATTTCCTTCAGGCTATAAGGACATCAACATCATAGACTCAATGTCAACAGCCCACGGGTAGTAAAATACTGCATAAATATGAATTTCAAATCCGAATTTGGACTCCCACAGAGTCAAGTAGCATCACCTAAAACCTGACCTCCAAACCAGATTGATGCCATTTACTCTCCAGTGATGGTCAAGTGCCTGTTTTTGTGACAGGCTACAGAACAACAGGAAATAGCCTTGGCCTTTATGACAGTGTTAAAAAGCATAAGAAGGCCACGAGGGCAAGCACGTCAACATTTTTAACCACATTAAATCAATAACGGTACCACTTTTAAAACGAGAAACGTTTGCCTCCTAATCATGGGTTGCACCTCCATCACGTTGTTGATATTGTTATGAACGCTACTACAGACGCCACAGCCATATTGGTGCCCGACTGATGCCCAGTCATTCTGAACATGGCTAAATGACTGTTTCGTCTAAATTACACTACAGTAGCTTGGAAATACGATGCAGTTGTTAAATTTGGCAAATAATAAGTAGGAAATAACTTTGCCATCATTATGACATCGTCAAATTTACTTGATGGCATTGGTGCCATTAGCTAGCAAAGCTAGTCAAAAATATACTGAACAAAAACATAACCGTAACATGCAACAATTTCATAGATTTTACTGAGCCTCGGGAGGTCACTGTTTTTTTTGTGCATTGAAATTGCCATCGATAAAATGCAATTGTGTTCTTTGTCCGTAGCTTATGCCTGCCCATACCATAACCCCACCACCACCATGGGGCACTCTGTTCACAACGTTGACTTCAGCAAACCCCTCGCCCACACGATGCCATACACGTGGTCTGTGCTTGTGAGACCAGTTGGACGTTCTGCCAAATTCTCTAAAATGACATTGGAGGTGGCTTATAGTAGAGAAATTAACATTCAATTCTCTGGCAAAATCTCTGGTGGATATTCCTGCAGTCATCATGCCAATTGCACGCTCCCTCAATACTTGAGACATCTGTAGCATTGTGTTGTGTGACATAACTGAAAATGTTAGTGACCCATTATTGTCCCCAGCACAAGGTGCACCTGTATAATGATCCTGCTGTTTAATCAGCTTTCTGATACGCCACACCTGTCAGGTGGGTGGATTACCTTGGCAAAGGAGAAATGCTCAATAACAGGGATGTAAAAAGAATTGTGCACAAAATTTAAGAGAAATAAGATTTTTGTAACTATAGAAAATGTCTTAGATCTTTTATTTCAGCTCATGAAACATGAGACCAACACTTTACATGTTGCATTTATATTTTTGTTCAGTTTAGATAGCAATGCTAACATTACCTAGTAAAAATGTGGTGCTGTCCCCTCAATCTTAGCTAGCTGAAGTTACACTGCATCTAAGGTCAATCTGGCGACGTCATAAAGATGACAAAAAAGATGTCATAATTATTTGCCTCCTTCTGAAATGTCCCCTTGTTTCCAAGCTTCTATAATACACTTTAGACTAAATCTTCATCAGCGGCCATTGAGAAGGCATTGAGTAGAATCTTCAGTTGGCCATCAGTCCTCAAGAGAACGTTCAAAACAATATTGTGACGAAACGTGCGACCCATGAATATCTTCCGATGGGTTATCTGAATCAACCTCAACAAACAGTCATGCAGCGCTCAAAACAGTGAAAGCACATTGCCTTTAATGTATGTATTCGAAAGGACCAAAATCCAATGTAGCACCATGACATGACAGTGGTCTGTAGAACATATATCAAAATATGAAGACATTTTCTTACTGAGATACATAAATACATGCTTTGAACTTACATTCTGAATGATGGGTCCGGGCGGGAGCAGTGGCGTGTGCTGTGTGGCAGTTGATGGGTTCCGGGCCACCACCAGCTCCACTCTGTCCCCAGGCTGCTGCAGCAGAGTGATGGCCTGCTGCTGGGTGACACTCTGGTCCAGGGGGGTCCCGTTGATCACCAGGATCTGGTCGTTCTCCAGCATGCGCCCATCCCTACCGGCACACACACAATACAAATAAGGAATATATATAATTTGTAAAGCCCTTTTTACATCAGAAATTTAGCAAGGAAGTCCCATAGAGAAAGACACATGTTTTAAAGGGGTTCTTTGCTCATAAGGTCTCTCTATAACAGCAGTGACCTGTCCGTAGTCTGTGTTTCCCATTTTTGGCAGTGCCCTTTACAAGCAGTGTTAAATTAACTAGAAATGTCTCTACATACCCTTTGTTGTTGACATAAGCTGATACAAGCATATTATGCATTGTTTATGACTGTGTAATGTTATCCTTGGAAGGGGGCCTAATAAGAGTTGGCAACCTTCTAATATGCGTATATTAAGGTGTCCTTGACTAGATTATCAGGTAATATTGCAGAATGTTATCGTAGAGTTGGTCTGAACTAGAGTTAAAAGATTCCAATAACGCTCCGAAAAATCTCAGGTTTTCCAGAAATCCTGGTTGGAGGATTCCACATTTCCTGCTTATTCCCTCCTGATTCCAGGAATTTCAGGGAAATTACCAGAATGTTGAAACTCTAACCAGAACCAAATGAACACTAGGGGTACTAAAAGAGAAGGAGGAGGGCGTACCTGTGTGCGATGCTCCCAGGCTGGACCTGTCTGATGAAGACCCCGTGGCCCCCAGTCCCCTCAGGCCTCAGGCCTACCACACTGAAGCCCAGGCTTCCAGACAGGGGCTTGGGCAGGCTGATGTGCTCAGTTGGCCTCCCCTACAACACAAGACACAATTACTACATAGGTCAGGTCATAAATATTCTAAATGTACAGAAGACGTCTCAAATACATCAATTTAAAGGGATACTTGGGGATTTTATCCTTTATCTACTTCCCCAGAGTCAGATAAAACTACCTCTTACTTTCTTCATACTGGACACAGAGACACAAAAAACGTATCCACAAGTTCATCTAACTCTGGGGAAGTAGATAAAGGGCCTCATTGCCAAAATCCCCAAGTATCCCTTTAAAACTCAAGTCAGTACATAAAATACAAAACGTAAATGTTTAAAGCTATAACTCCACTGAACACAGTAAATTAAAAACCCAGGTAAAACTGTTTAAAACCACAGTATCTTAATTCTCCACTGAATATTGCACACCAATACACAGGTGACACAGTCTAAAACCACCATCTATCCACCACCAGACCTAGTACACATGGCCATAACCGTGGTAGTATCATAGCTAGCTGTGACAACAGCATCAGGTGGGCGTGTGCGTGGGCAGAACAGGTGCAGAACCTTGGCGGCAGCGCCGAGCCATCTCTGGAGCTGGTCGGGGGAGCGGAGACCCACTGAGGATAGGGCTGAGCCGTTGGACAGCACCGAGCCGGGGCCGGATGTGCACAGGCTGCTGGCCGGGCGGCTGGCACTGACGATCAGCTGGCCCTTCCTGGAGAAGCTGAACTCACTGCAGGTGTCGGGAGGCATGCAGTTCAGCTGGGGGGGGAGAGGAGGAGAAGAGAGGTTTGGTGGGTTTTTTCACTGTGGCGGATAATGAGGAGGGCGCCACTTTGTTTACAAAAATTATATAGTAAAATAATTGTTGTTAATTCTTTAGAGTCTAAGACGTTGGGTGAGGGGGTGCTTAGCTGACACATGGAATTGTTTAAAGATGGTCATACTACAGATCAATTAGCTATTTGAATTTTAGAACCCCTTTAGGTATATATAAACATGTATTGATAAAATATTGATTTTGGCCTTTACTACTCTATAGTCCATAGAAATACATTGAATAACACATTCATAATTGGCAAAAAGGACAGCCAAATATGTTTGGGGTGGGAGTCACCCCTTTCCAAAGTGGGCTAAACTGTTTGGACACTACTGACTTTTTTGTGAGAAGACAGATTTTCGGGATGTCTCACGGTCTGACAAACACCGCTCTAGCTCTGCCACCTTTCACAGCAGATGTGGGAGCGCTACATCGGCAGATGCGGTGGATTGAGACGCAGGCAATGCAAAAAAAAACATCTCTTGCTTAAACTGGTGGATTTTGATGTGGATTTTGCTTTTTTTATAATGTTACTTAGACTGACATACAGGTGAGTCAATCGACTCTTAGGGGGGTAATGTGATTATGTGACTAAAAATACAAGTTGAGAGATATCTAATTGGATAAAGCCACACAAAAAAAAGGATAGGCTGCCATTCTAGGCTGCTTTCTTCAACCAAAATCCAACCGTAAGCTGCATTCTTTCACATCCAATTTTCCCACGATAGGAAAAAGGGCCGCAGATTAGCGTTGCAGTAGATACAAGAGCAAGAGAAACAATGGTGACTTTACATGTGGAGACAACGTCTGCTAACTAAAAGAAGAAAAATAAAGGGGGGAGAAAAGGGGGGGGTAACAAAATCAATAGATTCCTCTGCAGCAGTAGCAGCTCTGGCCAGTCCCAAACAGGTAATGTATTAATGACCTTTAGACTCACATTGTGGAAAGTTATCAGTCTCCTGTTTATTTAGCCCAGGCTGACGGAGCAGCTTTCCCCCGCCAATTCATCAATACATCTCCGACAAGGCAGTTACTCAAACCCAGACAGTAGATATTAAAGCTTGATAGATCCACAAAAGAGCCGACCCACCAGTGCCACCACCTCCGCCTCTCTATCCCGCTATAGGTTTTCACCTGACGCATTCATAGACACTCAGCTGACCTTCGCAGCACTTAGAATATGAAGGCAGGCATCGGTTATTGCCATTATCTTAATTTGGCATGTGGATTGTTTATTGTTAGTAAGGCGTTTTTTTTTTTACATCAATAAAAACGTGATCAGAATACAAATGAATGAAAGTGCCAGGCTGCTTTTTTTGACGCCTCCTTTTCAGCTAAAGAAAAAGGTTCAGAATGCTGTGTTCTGTAGACTGAACAAACACTGACATTGAGGGGTTTCAACATTTTTATACAAATCAGAAATGTTACAAGGCATTAACAATCAACTTTCTCTTGGGATATATTAACTAGGGATAAATGTTGGCTATTATAAGTTGGGTTACAAACTCAAATAATCCGACAAAGCCTTAATCATAAATGGGCCACATAACAAATTAAAATGTCCATATCTCACTCCATCATCATTATGCTCCATTCCGAAGCCATGGGTCCTCAAAGACAGATTGCACGTCATTCTCTGATTATTACCTGGTCTTTGAGTTGTTTGATGGAGTGCTGCAGCGTGAGGATGTGTCCTAGCAGTGGGCTCTGTAGGGCGTCCCTCAGCACCCCCAGCCTCTCACTGTGGGTCCACTCCTCCCTCTGGGCCATCTTAGCCTGGAGCCGTTCCAAGGCCTGCAGCACCTGCTGGCGCTCCACTGTGGAGACTGAGGCACACACACAGGCCCATGGAAATGTGCATGTACACATACACAACATTTTTGATAATTGTGAAAAGCATTGTTTTTGCACATGTATATCCCATACTGTTCATTAAACAGTTCAATAATGAGAGCAGATAAATGTACCTGTTGGGACATTTTCATACATTGTCCTCCCTCTGTCTGGGTATATTTTGTGATGCAACCTGTAAGGAATTAAGAGGAGGAGAGGTGCAAACATGAAACACACAACATAGAACAATGAATCACCTTTAGCGCAATTGACAATACATAAAATAAAAGGCCCATCAAGAACAATACAACTGATTATGTAGTAGGGGCAAAGTGGAACTGATTTTGAGCTCGGTCAAATAGTCTAGGCCTAAACAACATGTCTTGAACACGATACAAAAGTACTGTAAGTCTTCTATGTTCAATTCAAACTCTAGTTTGGTGGCAACTAAAAGTGGGTCAATGTGCCTTTGTCAAATACACAATCGTCCTTCTGTTAGCAACGCAATGCCATGGGTTATTTACATTGCCAGTGAACAAGTTTCGACAGACACAGGCTAGCTTTTGTGGCAATATATTATGTTGACAAACCTCGAGGAAGTTAGGCTACTATATTAGCTAAAACCAAAAGACGATGAAGCAACATAAGCTTAAAGTTATCTTGTAACAGTTAGCGATATATTTTCTTTCACACCCTACCTGTACGGCGGAAGTTTATCACCGAATCCGCACCTTACACCTGAAGCAGGAAGTAATTTATTTATTTTTAAATCAGCAAAGTCAAGCGAAAGATAAATAAAGTACAGTACTGGCAAAAAGGATCCACAAAATCAGAAAGGTTTAACGTTATACTGTAAAGGCCTAATAACTTTAGAGACGTAGCGTTAGCTAGCTAAAGGAGTAACGCCTGTTTTGCTTTACATGCAACAGGTGCACAGAATCATCATCTGTTTCTATTGGTCGTGCGTAGCTGTAGCGTTAGTTGAATAACTAATTCAAAGCATGAAGTAAAAAAAAACGTTTGTTTGAGTAAGTACGGTTAACTAGCTAGGTTCTTAAAACAACACAGCTTTGCCTTTTGTCGGGTGATAATATAACCCCATAAAACAACTTGTAACGATAAATGCTACCAGAGCTTCTCGAAATATTCAGCTAACGTTAGATAGCTAGCCAACTTCAGTGAGTCAGCTAGCTACTGTCAGTAGTACTATACTTGTTGTTAGCTAGCTAATAACGTAAGCTGTTGCGATTCATAAACTTATTTGCTAGCATAGCATTAGCATGTTGTTTTTTGCATATTACAACACTAAATTAGTTTTTCCCTTGAATGTTAAGACTCATAGCTTAAGTTCAAAGTTATCAGTTCAACTACTTTTAAAGATGAAAACAAGTCTTACTGGTACGAAATCACAGGAGTTGGGTCTTGGACGATACAGTACTCAGATGTGTCGCTTTAAAAACTTTTGATGTCACGTGACGAAGTGTGGGCGTGTTGTCAACATTCAACATGGCGTCTCACAGGAGTCGGCTGTTTTGTTTACGGACTCTATCGTTGAGCATCTTCTTTTACTGCACGTATTGCCATTTTCAACTTGTTCTCGGAAATGATGTTGATTGCTGTAAAAGTCTACGCTTGGGACAATATCTTTTTACATTTAATTTTTTGCAAATCACGACAATGATGACAGGGTTTTTATTCAAGTTCGCTAGCTAACGTTATCTGTCTAGCTCTATCTGTTAACATGATTTTGCTTGGATAGCTGACTACATAAGCCTGCATAGTGTGTACTTTTGGGAAACAATATAACTAACTAATCAAATTGTGAAACGGTCTCGGATCTGAACATTAACATGTATCGCTTGCGGTACGGTTTTGGAAACATACGCGTCTCTTTAATACCAGGGGAAAATAAAAAAGTTTAAATTGATACACATCTTTAACAGGGTTAGTGTACTGTTCTGTTCCCACAAGGCCATATCTCCACGTTACAGCGAGAGAGAAAAAAACATCTGTAATAAAGCATTGCATTCATCTATAATCACATTTACGTAGTGGCATACAGTTGAGCAGACACTTATTTAGGATTTACATTATTATTATTTTTTTTGCATGATCTGCATGATCTGGAAAAACATTGGCATTACATAAAAACAAATGTCATGCAGTTCTACGTCATTTACATGATAGAAGACATTTTATACCAGACAAATTGCCAAATGCAGGCTACTGTGCAACTTGCTATTCAGGTAGGATACAATTTTGGAACTTTATTAATTTGTTCATATTCATAATAATTTGTTTTATCATTGTTATTATTGCATGTCATTGTTATTAATGTAGGCCTATTTACTTATCTAAACCAGTTCTTTAAATATATAAAACGTGTTTTGTTTCATTCTGTTGAGACATTTTCGTTGGCTAAATTAAGTTTGATCAGTCTTTATGTGCTCCGTATTTAGTTTAAGATAGGTTAGGCCTGTAAGTAGGCTTTTGTAAAATAAATATCATAAGCCTATTGCTATCAGTTGTTGGGTATGGTAGACACTAGTCTCTCTTGGTCATTTCTGAAATATAGCCTGTTCAAAACTTGTGAAGGTTTACACCAGTTTGTAAGCACACTATCCAAATTACAGCCTTCCCGACTTTAAGTGCTTGTGATAAAACTTAATCCATAGCTAGTTTTTAGGCGCCATTGATCTCTGTAGATAAATTATGCTCTTTAGTGTGGTAGCCTATTTTGAATTATTTTATTTATGTCTATATAGACATGAGTAATATTTAGTGGACATTATTTATTTTTTTAGCCTAATTTGGCTAAATTATTTCAATGTATCTATATCCCGCAGCAATGATCTAGTGTGTAACGGAAGAAGGCCGCCAGAAATGTTTTTTCACTTAAAAATACTGTTGGCTGCAACTGTGATAGAGCCGGTTAAAACAGTGTACATTTTGCATTTGTTGATTTATTTTAATGTGATATGAAAGTAAGGAGCTTTATGTTTCTAGAACCATATCGCAATTGAGAATCGATTCACGTTTAGATGGAGTATTTGGCTGTTATGGCTGCCAGAGCCAGTCTCTCTGAAAATAACATATGGTCCTTGGACCTTAAGGAGTAACAGTAGGCTTCTTAAGAGTACATCTTGCTCTTAAAGCTAGCTAGATAACTAGTTACCTCTATACATTATTGTTGTGTAATGTAGTGTTCCTCAGAATGCTGATGATAACGACTGACTGAATGGGTGCAGCATATCAACATCACGACACAAGCACAACTTATTTGATATGTTGTATTATTTAATATGCTGTGAGTGATCGTTCCTATTTGGTCATTGCCTTAATGCTGTTCAAGTATCTTTGCAAAGAACCCCGGATAGATGATGCCACTCAAGAACCTGCGAACTGCAAGGACATGATAGCTTGGGGTGAGTGGTTATGCATTTCAATGTATGCGGTATTTTGTGGGTAACATGAATTGTCTTTGGGCGACCCAAGGTCCTCCCTATAAAGTCAGAGTTGAAATATTGTTTTTAAAACTGAATTGTTATGGTTGCTGATTAGGACACATCATTTTTAATATGTCCTTCATTTTCAAAATGCATACTGAAATACATAGGCTATACAGTGCATTCAGAAAGTATTCAGACCCATTGACTTTTTCCACATTTTGTTACGGTACAGCCTTATTCTAAAATTGCTTAAATTCATTTTTCCCTGATCAATCTACACACAGTACCCCATAATGACAAAGTGAATACAGTTTTTTTTTTTTATTGCTAATTAAAAATAAAAAAAAAGCAACATACAAACAGAAATACCTTATTTTCATAACTATTCACACCCTTTGCTATGAGACTCGAAATTGAGCTCAGGTGCATCCTGTTTCCATTGATCATCCTTGAGATGTATCTACAACTTGACTGGAGTCCACTTGTGGTAAATTTAATTGATTGGACAGGATTTGGAAAGACACACACCACAGGTGACAGTGCATGTCAGAGCAAAAACCAAGCCATGAGGTCGAAGGAATTGTCCGTAGAGCTCCAAGACAGGATTGTGTCGAGGCACAGATCTGGGGAAGGGCACAAAAACATTTCTGCAGCATTGAAGGTCCCCAAGAACACAGTGCCCGCCATCATTATTCAATGGAAGAAGGTTGGAACCACCAAAGACTCTTCCTAGAGCTGGCTGCTTGGCCAAACTGAGAAATCGGGGAGAAGGGCCTTGGTCAGGGAGGTGACCAAGAACCCGATGGTCACTGACAGAGCTTCAGAGTTCCTCTGTGGAGATGGGAGAGCCTTCCAGAAGGACAACCAGCTCTGCAGCACTCCACCAATCAGGCCTTAATGGTAGAGAGGCCAGACAGAAGCCACTCCTCAGTAAAAGGCACATGACAGCCAGCTTGGAGTTTGCCAAAAGGCACATAAAGGACTCTCAGACCATGAGAAACAAGATTCTCTGGTCTGATGAAACCAAGATTGAACTCTTTGGCCTGAATGCCAAGTTTCACAGCTGGAGGAAACCTGGCACCATCCCTACGGTGAAGCATGGTGGCAGCATCATGCTGTGGGGATGTTTTTCAGCGGCAAGTACTGAGAGACTAGTCAGGATTGAGGGAAAGATGAACTGAGCAAAGTACAGAGAGATTCTTAATGAAAACCTGCTCCAGAGTGCTCAGGACCTCAGACTGGGGCGAAGTTTCACCTTCCAACAGGACAACGACCCTAAGCATACAGCCAAGACAATGCAGGAGTGGCTTCGGGACAAGTCTCTAAATGTCCTTGAGTGGCCTAGCCAAAGCTCGAACTTGACCCCGATCGAACATCTCTGGATAGACCTGAAAATAGCTGTGCAGTGATGCTCCCCCATCCAACCTGACAAAGCCTGAGAGGATCTGCAGATAAGAATGGGAGAAACTCCCAAAATACTGGTGTGCCTAGCTTAGCGTAATACCCAAGAAGACTCAAGGCTGTAATCGCTGCCAAAGGTGCTTCAACAAAAGTACTGAATAAAGGGTCTGAATACTTATGTAAATGTGATATCAGTTTTTTTTATATATAAATCAGCAAAAATGTCTAAACCTGTTTTTGCTTCATCATTTTGGGTTATTGTGTGTAGATTGATGAGAAAAAAACAATTCAATACATTTTAGAATAAGGCTGTAACGTTACAAAATGTGGAAAGCACTGTATATAAAATCTATACAAAACTCTATATACGGTAATATATGACAGCTCTGAATCTGTGTCTGTACCCAAACTCACAATCAATCGACACATGTTTTTCCTGTGTGCATACGTGTTTTTTGGGGTTGATTTAGCCTAGCCTATCTGTTTTCTTTAGTGGAATGCCTACCTGCTCCGAATGTCAGCTGCCGCTTGTCCAACGGGACAGAGTTTCGGTTCAGCGAAGAGGAAGTGGGCTTCAACCAGAGCATCCCCTGCAGGAATGTGTATGTATCTTTTTTACCAGACATTCGGCACTGTGGAAATGTTGAATACTTATAAGGGCACAACATAGCAAAACGTTTTGCAACGGAAAACCGAAACAAACATTTCTTATTGGACATGGTCGGGTGTATTCATTAGTGCACACCGTAGCAAAAAAATATATATTGGGAAAAGTCAGGTAGGTCCCTCCTTGTTTGCTTTCATTTTGTTCCAAGTGAATACACACCAGATAGTACCTTCCTGTTTCATGCCTAGTGAATATGAAAGTATTTTTTATTGATTAGCCTAAATAATACCCCATCGTATGTAATGTCTACACATGTAAAGCGTTAGTGAACTGCTTCAAACTAAAATGGGATTTCTTTGCAGGAGCGGTTACTCCTACAAAATAGCAGTGGCCTTGTCCCTCTTCCTGGGGTGGTTAGGAGCTGATCGCTTCTACCTGGGATACCCAGCTTTAGGTAGGCCTCTAACTCAACTCTGGACTTCGAAGTCAGTTCCACTGCATTTTTTCATTGTTCCCCTTTAATCAGGGACTGATTTAGACCTGGGACATCAGGTGGGTGCAATTCGATATCAGAATAGAAGACAGCAGGCGTCGGACCTCGTAGGGTAAGATTTGAATACCCCTGGTTTACAGTATGACCTTTGACTTATCATTGCTGTAAAGCAGAGCTACCCTCCTGTAGGTTTTCATTCCAACCCCAGTTGTAACTAACCTAATTCAGTTTATCAACCAGGTAATTACTAGAATCAGGTGTGGTAGATTAGGTGTTACGCACACCTCTATGAAGAGGGAACGCAACACCCTGCTACAACTCCCCGTGAAGTGAAAGAGGTATGGACTGTAGGTGTGAGTAAGGATGACAAAAGGCAAAGAATTGTACTGTTTACAAGGAATTTATTCCATCACACGGTAATTTTGGGGGAAAGGGGCTGGACGGAACCAAAGCAAAGAAAGTAAATATCAAAGCCCCCTCTCCTACCTTACCTGCCTACCCACTACTTACCTAACTTAGCACCACCTGGTGCGCTAACCAAAATACAGGGGGTGGTCCGCCCAGGTCTTACCTAGTGTGCCTAGACAGTGAATATACTACAGGTATATGTATGCCCGCGGGCCTCTTGCCTAAGTACTCCCTAGGTGCCTTCGCCTTCCCCCCCTGGGAACAAACTAAACAGAATTTTACAAACAATTTCACAATCAAAAACACAGTCCTTTTGTCATAGACATACCTTAGTAGGACCGGCTACAAAAATACTGGAAACAAATTATACTTCTGCGCAACAACGAAAACACAGGACATACTAATCATCTCCCTCTGAGAACAACCAACACAGTAAATAACCCACAGCCATCAGCCTCCTCTCTCAGCAATCATCTCTCTCCTGAACAGAATACTGGCTTTTATAAAGCTTCAGAAGGAGTCTAATCGGATAGAGCTGTAACTTGACAAGGGGGCGGGGTCAGCTCCAATCATCAATGGGGCTGACCAATCAGCTGCTTGGGGAGAATTCAGGAAGCCATCTCCTGAAACACACACACTACAACACAGAAACTGGGGAACGTAACATTAGGGTTGAAGTGAACCTACAGGACGGTAGCTCTCCAGGAACAGGGTTGGAGAGCCCTGCTGTAAAGTTCAGGACGAGTATTGGTGTGCTATGTATCTATTATATATTCTATTCAAGTATTTGCAAGGCTTATTTGCTGTAAAAATACATCCAAGATTCTCCACATTTTAGGGTCTTTTTTGTTTTTCCTACTAGCATGAGGTACGTAGGCCTCGCAGAGCCACACTGGACAGGCATGAGCAAGCTTTACAGGCAGCACTTAGCAGCGCGTGGGTTGGTACGGTTGACGTGGGCATCACCATGGAACAGTGGCGTATTAAGCTGGCAAGATGGGCAGTGGTTTTGTAGAGCAGACACCTGATGGCCATCATTTTAAAAATCAACAAAGCTACCTACGTAACCCCCCCCCCCCCCCCCCGAGAAATGTACAATGTTGTTAATAATGACTTGGAGTAATTGTGTTTTAATCAGAAGAGTTGCCGTTTCCAGAATTTGCCTGCAATTTAAGATTCTCATCATTTAGCTGTGTGCGTGTGGAAGATGTTGGGCTAGTGAGCACCAGTAGCCTTTGCCCAGGGATGTCACCCCCCCCCTAAGAAATGGGTAGTGTGGTGATTTGACTATGTTGTAGGCTAGTGACATTTGAATGTTGAAAGGAGAATGTGTCTAGTTGAATGACTGCCCTTGCTCTGGGCTTTCATGCATCCAATTCACACTCTCACTGCACAGTTAAAGCACAACCTGCACACACTCATACTCCACTTCCCCTCTCACCGATAAAGACCTGTTGTTCACAATCCTCCGTTGTTTTGGAAACAAAGTTGACTTAGCACCATTTCTCTCTGAAAGCAAAGCAGGCAGCAAAAAAAAAACACACGCTCCACTCAGACACATATTCACCCAGCACTGAAAGCGTTCCAAATTGTTCACCTTCGCCTCGCAAGTTAATTTCCCATTCAGCGACACACGGGCAAAGTTGGAACGGAACACGGGGGATAAACTGAAACGTTGCCCAGTCGCCTGGATGGGAGAGTTTTCATGTAAACAACGAAGCGTTGCTCACACAATAGGTAGCAAATTATGATTAGGGGCCAGGCAGGACTTTTATTTATGCCTACTTTAAAGAGACATGGTGTGCCCCTTTAAGCTTCATCCCACATTGACTATGTGTCTCCCTTTCGTTCTCTGTCTCTCTCTGCTTCTCTCTTTCCCTCTCTCTAGGGCTGCTCAAGTTCTGCACTGTGGGCTTCTGTGGGATTGGGAGCTTGGTGGATTTCATGTTGATCTCAATGCAGGTAAGTGGCATTCAGGGAACAGCTGTGGAACACAGAGCTGCTAAGTAATCCCTCTATCTGTTGGTTATGTGTGTGAAAATCCATGGTCTTCTCACAGTGACATTGAAAGTAATTGTTTATGCATCCAATGCGGCGGTGACAAGGGTGTGTTAGGTCAGTGATCCCTAATTGTGGGTAGAAGCTGGTTCCTTTTGGGTCACAGCAGATGACTACATTGGTTGGCCACAAGAAACATTAAAAGGCTTGTTGGGTCACACTGCAAACAGAAGTTAGGAAACCACTGTGGTGTTATCAGTATGATAATTGTATGTTTTACAAAGCTATTTCTACGATTTCAAAAGACGTTTCTCAATTTGAGCGCACCCCCGTCAATAAACAGTCGCTCTCTTCCGCTAAATGCTCGCACAAGTCGCACCGAGTGTGGGATGTAGCGTTTGTCTGGCGATAGTTCAGCGCGCTGGTGTGTCTGAACCCTAACAGTGATGGTAATCAAACGAGTGGAGCAAAGTTGGTCTTTACAGAACAGCCTGGGCTTTGATGCAATGGTCACGCAACACACACACACTAATCAGAGCAGGCCACGTAACACTGAACAGAAGCATAGCCAAGCCAGTCAGGAAGATGCTGTGTGTGTGTGTGTGTGTGTGTGTGTGTTTGTATTCAGAAGAGCACCTGTGTCTGTGTGGCCCTCTGCTCAGCACTAACCTCTCTATGAATGGGGGTTAATGAGACTGTGGTGTGTTTTCGCAAAGGGGCTTCTCTAGCCCCATTCCCCCCTCCTCCTCGGTCCCCCCTAACCCCCCATTTATGGCCCCCGAGCCTGACAAAGAGAGGCCAGTCCATTTGTCATCCTGTTAGGGCCTCAGCTCACCCCTCTTTACCTTCACCGTCTCCATTAAGGAACCAGTGTTTGCAGGATGCCATACATGGTTCGTGTTCACTAGGAACCAAATGGAAGCAAGTCGGCCAAAACAGGGAGGGACTACTTGAAAAAAAAAAAAATCCCCCGCTTTCTGTTGCAAACACTTTTGCTACGGTATACACTTAGGGTTGTGAATAAGGCCACGGTCCACGTGGACAGAGCAAGCCTTTAGCTTTAACTCATTGTCAACATGGCCGGATGTTATAGAACGAAAAGCACACTTATTTGTTTGGTTTTGTTCATTATAGTTAAACGTGTTGAATGAAACCCGTGTCCTTATACTTAAAAATATGTTTTTTACCGTATAGAATAGTAGTGGTGTGTTATTTTAGAACTGTGTGTCATGAATGCGACTTTCCAGAATTTTACCATAACAGTTCCCTGTATCACATCTGAGACAAAAACACCAACCGGGATAGAGAAACAGTATACCCTTTCTCTCTCTAGTTACCTACCTCTTTTTCTCGTCCTCCCCAGTGGTCCTCTACATCCTACTGTGGATGCAGGCCTTTATAAAGCCGCTATTTCCTTAGAAAGGGGCGTTGGCGTGCGTTCGGCCACTTTGATTAAGCGAGGCGACGGGCGCACTGTTTATTGTTCTCCTAATTTCTTATTGAAGGCCCTAAGAGAGCAATGCTTTTAAGCGGCTTCGGCTGTCGCGCACAGCAAAACACTTACATTCTCAATTAGCTGTATAGGCTGCGTCCAGGTTCTCTCGTTCTCCGCCTTTTTAAAGAGTGACAATTTTGATAAAGAGTTCCGTGTCCCCGGAGAGCCCATTTAGACGTCACGCTAAAGCCCCATATTTTAACGGCTAACTACCTCGACTAAAAGCAACGTCAGAGTGGGCAAATGCATCTTTGAGAAGTAATGAGTAAACACCTGGGACATGTGATAATTTATATTCATTGATTATGACTGGGGGAGAGGAGGAAGCTGTACGTGGTTGGTTTGGGACCTCTCTCTCTCTCTCTCTCTCAAAATACAGAGGTCCACGCCAGATGAATTATGTCTGATAACTTTCCAATTTGCAAACTAGGTAGAGCAGAGACGGACACAGGTGATAGATAGATGGGACGTGGATTGTTGGAGCAGTGTGTTTTTTAAATGGTTATCAGACAGGGATTCAAGCAATTGAAAGTCTTGGATTTCCATGTAGAGCCTTCTGAGGTGTGTTTGGTTTGTACAGCAAAGAGTCTTGGATTGAGGGAGTTGACACTTGACATGGAAATTGTCAGTCCTGTTGTGGGCGCTGTCTGAACTGAATCGGTCATGCCACCAGCCTGCCCATTTCTAAATCTGCCAGTCTGATTTAACACTTCAGAAAGCTTCTATCTGGCCAAAGTCCCTTAAAAGGCTGGAATGCCTCGCCAATGTTGATCTACTTGGATACAACACAGTCTAGTCACAAACTCATTATCAGAGGGTTAACCAGTAGCCCAGCTGTAGCTGGACTCAGCTTCTGCGCCCTTTACACACTCAGGTGTGTGTGTGTAAGTTCACTGGTCCCACTCTGCTGCGATTGCTGAGTACCAAATCAGAAGTGTATTATCTGCTGGACCCAGGTTTTCACCGTGTGTAACCTGATGTCTTTCCTCTGTTCCTTCCTTTTAGATAGTGGGTCCATCGGATAAGTCTGACTACATAGTGGACCACTACGGTGCCAGACTCACACGCCTCTCCATTACCAACGACACCTATAGAAGAACCCAGATCTCACCCTGAGGGTGTGTACACGAGTATAGCATGTTAGACACGCCGCACCGGGGTACACTAGTAGCATGTTAGAGACAACAGGCTTTGGTGAGTCATTCGTGGTGTAATTGTGGAAACCCAGAACAAACATGTCATGTAACTGCATCAGCTACCATTTACATGTTATGAAGTCTGTCCACGAGAGATCTCTTTATAACAGTTTGCACGTCTTTTCACCTAACGGTGTACATACACTACCTATCGAAAAGTATGTGGACACTTGTTCGTCGAACATCTCATTCTAAAATCATGGGCATTAATATGGAGTTGGTCCCCCTTTTGCTGCTACGACAGCCTCCACTCTTCTGGGAAGGCTTTCTACGAGATGTTGGAACATTGCTGCGTGGACTTGCTTCCATTCAGCCACAAGAGCATTAGTGAGGTCGGGCACTGATGTTGGGCGATTAGGCCTGGCTCGCAGTCGGCATTCCAATTCATCCCAAAGGTATTCGATGGGGTTGAGGTCAGGGTTTTGTGCAGGCCAGTCAAGATCTTCCACACCGATTGCGACAAACCATTTCTGTATGGACCTTGCTTTTTGCACGGGGGCATTGTCCTGCTGAAACAGGAAAGGGCGTGATCCGATTCCACTCATTTGAAGGGGTGCCCACATACTTTTGTATATGTTCTGTGTCATTTTGAATGTCCACTTATTACATCTGTATGACATTCAAAATGACATGTACATGAGCCCACACTGTACAGTCTGCTAGGCATCACATGAGAATTTAACAGGGACTCTATCAAATATATAAGTTCAACAACAACAAAATACTGCATGCAACCTCTTTTCTGTCATTTCAGGGCGAAAGTGAAAAACAACAACATGCCGTCTGAATGCTGTCGTTTTTAAATTATGCCCCTTTTTTGGCATCCTATTTTTCACCCGACCAGTACCTACGAACTATTCCGAGTCCACTTCTCCTGTCTGCATGTACCCCCAATGTCAGGAGTAGAGCCTGTGAAGCGAGACTTAGTCTCTCCTTGCTTCTTTGTCCTTCATTCCTTGTCTTCTCCTCAAAATGCATTTGAAGATCAAATCTGAGGAGATGAGGAAACAAGGAAAGACTTGAGATTCACCCGTGGTCACAAGCTCAGGTCCCGGAGGGTTACAGTACAGGCTTTTGTTCCAACACAACATTAGCCACTCTGTGTAGCTCTCCAGTACCAGTGGGTTGATGACCACCCGCATAGAGCTTCAAGTCATCGTTGTTATACTCCTATGAGAATCTAGAATCTGCACTGAGAACGGTGTACTGTAAATATAATGTCATTTGTGCTTTTTGAGTATGTCTGGCAGCAAGGGAACTAATTGTACTGTATGACTGTCTTTTTGCTTTCATTTGTCATTTGAGATTTTTGTAAATAAAGTGATCATTTAATGAACATGGCCGCCTTTTGTAAATGACGTTATCCCTCCATTAAAATGACTTTCGTAAAGGAACACACTCCGCTCATATGCCCTCAAACAGTCCTCACAACGAACCCCCTCCACAGCAAGCAACCTCCCGCTGCAACACAACTCTGGCTATAACAAATCGATGAACCGCTGTATTCACCGTAGCAGTGTCGGATATCCATACTGATACCACATCTAGAATATCCAGCCCGCCCACCTACTGTACAACACATTCTCCCCGTCACTTTCTGTTGCACTGTGTAGATTAGGAGTGTCACACCCATATGTTTTAAAGATGGCTTTCAGGCTCATGTAGCTCATCTATCAGGCCAGTGAGAGTACACCGGGTCCCCCATCGCGCAGACGCACAGCAGGGCAACACACCCCAGACCTCAGCAGAAAGCTGAGATGGCTCTGCCTTGTGACTTTTCCCAAGCACCCCTGCTGCAGCCTTTGTAATAAAGATGACAGTAGGGATACTTCAGGGGGAGAAGATCTGTCTTCATCTGCAGGATGGATGCTGAGACCTAGCGTGTCATTTCCCTGACCTCTGAAATCCCTGCAGGATGATTGGTCACTGCCAATCATCCTGCAGGGATGGTCACACATAGTTCCTCCAATGGGCTCAACGTTTGCCGTTGTACTGCTGATAGTGTACTCTGTGTCAGATTGAACGGCAAGTTTCAACGCAACTAGTTTTCGAGCTAGACAATATACTATATATTACGTAAATCATAAAGAAGGCCAAACGTCTTTTTCACTTCTGTGGACTAAAGATGAGAGGCAAAGAAGACAAAGAGGGATAAGAGAGCGATAGATCTGGAAACACTCGAATCCAGTCAGGCCATCCTGTACCCTCAATAGTTTGATTTTGGTCGGAACAGCCGGCTTGTACCGCCTTTCAATGAAAACGAGGTGGATGTATGTTTGACTCTGTTTGAGCGGATTGCCACATCCCTAAAATGGCCATGAGATATTTAGTCACTGCTCCTTCAAAGTGTTCTTGTGGGAAAGGCTCAGAAAGTGTACGCCGCTTTATCTCTTGACCAGAGTTCAGATTATGACACTGTTAATGCTGCTCTCCTTCAGGCTTACGAGTTAGTCCCAGAAGCATAGCGACAACATTGATGTAAATTACAAAAGACAGAATCACAAAGCCACTGAGTCCGCGTGTCTTTTTGATCGGTGGTGTAGTTCTCAATAGGTCGAGGACCTTGAGGATTTAAAGACTCGTACTTCTCGAGCAGTTCAAGAATATGCCTTCACAAAAAGGTTGCGACCTACATTTATGAGCACAAGGATCTCACTCTTGCGAAAGCTGCAGTTCTTGCAGATGAGTTTGTGTTGACAACTACCTTCACAAACAAAGCACCCAGTAGTTATCCCTACTCAAAAAGCAATCCAGAGAAACGAACTGCTACTCTGAGGTTTACATTTCTACAGTGCCCAAATATGAAGATCGGCAGAAAACTGTTTTTCGTATCCACCAGTTTGTCATTACTGCTGTAGAGAAAGGACACATGAGCTCTTAGTGTCCTACGTTGAAACAGAACATTGAGAATGTGAAAATGCTGTTTCTTCTTGTGGGAGCACTCCAGCCCATTAAGTCTCTGGTTGGGACTGCTGTATCTCCTAAATATTTGAGGGTATTTTGGCTTTGTCTGACACTTCAGCAACTGGTTACAGTGTGTTAGTACAAGGCGTGGAGATGTGTTGCATGGAAGATCCTTTTTGTTTAATGTGGAACTCGAGTCAGATCTTATTTGTCGATGGAGTGAGACCTAGCCTACTGGTGAAGGTGGTCTCATTCATTTTGGTAAACGATTTGGCTGGTGGGAAGGTCGTGCCAAATCCTTTCGTTTGTAAGGAACCCAAAGTAGAGGAACCTGATGGGTTATCGGAAAAGTAGCCTAGCATGTTCCCATTTTGTGCTACAAGTGCGATGTCTAAGAAAGTCGCCGGGAGAAAGTCTAGTGTTGAGGATGTCAGCGATCCCGCCATGGTCGTTCTGTCTGAGACATTTATGGGTGATCTTGACTTCGCTAAACCTCCTGAGTTGACCTCTCCTTTGAAAACCCAAAAGGTTCGTAGGACCGCTGAAGGAAGAGAGGGTCCCTACAGTTGACACTTTGATGTCTAGGATGTCCAGCAGATTACTGATCAGAGTAATGATGTTTCCCTCTCCCCTCTTTTTGCTGAGATACGTCCAAAAGCGGAGTTTGATTAAGTTTGTGTGCGTTACTTTGACAGAGATGGTGTTTAAATAAGGAAATGGTGTTCTTGCGTCACTTCCAGGCAAGACGATTGGCCCACTGTATCTCAAATTGTCATTCCAGTTACGCTTCGACAAGAGATACTGAGGTTGGTTCACGATGGTAGTATGACAGGCCATCTTGGGGTCAACAAGATGTATGACTGTATCTTGCGTAACTTAATTTGGCCTGGTCTGAAACAGGATGTCGTGTCTTACTATAAATCCTGTCCCGTTTGCCAGCGGAACGGTAAACCGAACCAAGCTGTTCCGGTTGCAACTTTGCAGCGTATTCCTGCTTTTGACAAATGTTTCAACAGCAGGTTTCTGGTGGACTCTGTTGGTCCTTTGCCCAAAGCCAAGAGTGGTAACCAGTTTCTCTTAACCATAATGTGGGCTGACACTCGTGTCACTTTGGAAAATCATGAGAGGAAAATTACTATGGATATTGCAGGAGTTTCCCCTTGAAATCAGACATGTTTGTGGTAAGGACAACTTCGTTGCTGTTTCTCTCAAGGGTGGGCAGTCAATAAGTTTTATGTTTAACCAATGTGTTGCCCTGGCTCACAATTTACTTTGACTGCAAATTTTGGAGATGAGTTTTGTTTGTTCTCGTTCCAAGGGAATGAAAGTTATAGAAACATACTCTATTTTACCCGTTTCTCAAACTTCAGTTTTAGGTAATAATAAAAACAATTTAAAGCGTGTGTGTGTGTGTGTGTGTGTGTGTGTGTGTGTAGCCTGTCGTTCTGCCTCTGAACAAGGCAGTTAACCCACTGTTCCCCAGAAGGCTGTCATTGTAAATAAGAATTAGTTCTTAACTGACATATATGTACACTACCATCCAAAAGTTGGGGGTCACTTCGAAATTTCCTTGTTTTTGAAAGAAAAGCAAAAAAAATAGTCCATTAAAATAATACCAATTGATCAGAAATACAGTGTAGACATTGTTAATGTTGTAAATTACTTATGTAGCTGTTAACGGCTCATTTTTAATGGAATATCTACATAGGCGTACAGAGAATCTGGAGCATCAGCATTTGTGGGTTCGATTACAGGCTCAAAATGTCCAGAAACAAAGAACTTTCTTCTGAAACTCGTCAGTCTATTCTTGTTCTGAGAAATGAAGGCTATTCCATGCGAGAAAATGCCAAGAAACTGAAGATCTTGCACAGCGCTGTGTACTACTCCCTTCACAGAACGGCGCAAACTGGCTCTAACCAGAATAGAAAGAGGAGTGGGAGACCCCGGTGCACAACTGAGCAAGAGGACAAGTACATTAGTGTCAAGTCAAGTCCTCAACTGGCAGCTTCATTAAATAGTACCCGCAAAACACCAGTCTCAACAGTGAAGAGGCGACTCCGGGATGGTGTCCTTCTAGGCAGAGTTCCTCTGTCCAGTGTCTGTGTTCTTTCCCCCATCTTAACCCCCATCTTAATCTTTTCTTTTTATTGGCCAGTCTGAGATATGGCTTTTTCATTGCAACTCTTCAAAACTGTTTTTGCTTTGTCATTAATGTGTATTGTGTGTAAAAAAAAAAAATCCTCCATTTTAGAATGAGGCAGCAATGTTAGAGCTTTATTCTAAAATGTATTAAAAATATATATATTATTCTCTCAATCTACACACAATACCCCTTAATGACAAAGCAAAAACAGGTTTTTAGAAATATTGGAAAATTTATATAACAAAAAAAATGATATCACATTAACATAAGTATTCAGACCCTTTGTTCAGTACTTTGTTGAAGCACCTTTGGCAGCGATTACAGCCTCAAGTCTTCTTGGGTATTACGCTACGAGCTTGGCACACCTGTATTTTGGGAGTTTCTCCCATTCTTCTCTGCAGATCCTCTCAAGCTTTGTCAGGTTGGATGGGGGACGTCGCTGCACAGCTATTTTCAGGTCTCCAGAGATGTTCGATCGTGTTCAAGTCCAGGCTCTGGCTGGGCCACTCAAGGACATTCAGAGACTTGTCCCTTAAGCCACTCCTGTGTTGTCTTGGCTATGTATTTAGGGTTGTTGTCCTGTTGGAAAGTGAACCTTCGCCCCAGTCAGAGGTCCTGAGTGCTTTGAAGCAGGTTTTCATCAAGGATCTCTCTGTACTTTGCTCCGTTCATCTTTCCCTCTATCCTGACTATTCTCCCAGTCCCTGCTGTTGGAAAATATCCCCACAGCATGATGCTGCCACCACCATGCTTCACCGTAGGGATGATGTCAGGTTTCCTCCAGACGTGACGTTTGGCATTCAGGCCAAAGAGTTCAATCTTGGTTTTATCAGACCAGGGAATCTTGTTTTTTGTGATCAGACTCCTTTAGGCGCCTTTTGACAAACTCCAAGCGGGCTGTCATGTGCCTTTTACTGAGGAGTGGCTTCCGTCTGGCCACTCTACCATAAAGGTCTTATTGGTGGAGTGCTGCAGAGATAGTTGTCCTTCTGAAAGGTTCTCCCATCTCCACAGAGCAACTCTAGAGCTCTGTCAGAGTGACCATCAGGTTCTTGGTAACCTCCCTGACCAAGGCCCTTCTCCCCCGATTGCGAAGTTTGGCCAGGCGGCTAGAAAGTCTAGAAAGACTCTTGGTGGTTCCAAACTTCTTCCATTTAAGAATGGTTGAGGCCACTGTCTTGGGGACCTTCAATGCTATAGACAGTTTTTGTTACCCTTCCCCAGATCTGTTCTTCTACACAATCCTGTCTCGGAGCTCTACGGACAATTCCTTCAACCTAATGGCTTGGTTTTTGCTCTGACATGCACTGTCAGCTGTGGGACCTTATATAGACAGGTGTGTGCCTTTCCAAATCATGTCCAATCAATTGCATTTACCACAGGTCGACTCCAATCAAGTTGTAGAAACATCTCAAGGAGGATCAATGGAAACAGGATGAGGCTGATCTCAATTTGGAGTCTCATAGCAAAGGGGCTGAATAGTTATGTAAATGAACTATGAAATATGAAATATGTGGGCAGAACTGAAAAAGCGTGTGCGAGCAAGGAGGCCTACAAACCTGACTCAGTTACACCATCTCTGTCAGGAGGAATGGGCCAAAATCCACCCAACTTATTTTGGGAAGCTTGTGGAAGGCTACCCAAAGCGTTTGACCCAAGTTTAAATTGTTTAAGGCAATGCTACCAAAATACTAATTGAGTGTATGTAAACTTCTGACCCACTGGGAATGTGATGAAAGAAGTAAAAGCTGAAATAAATCGTTCTCTCTACTATTATTCGAACATTTCACATTCTTAAAATAAAGTGGTGATCCTAACTGACCTAAGACAGGGAATTTTTACTAGGATTAAATGTCAGGAATTATGATAAACTGAGTTTAAATGTATTTGGCTAAAATGTATGTAAACTTCCGACGTCAACTGTAAATTTGTTTAACACTTTTTTGGTTACTACGTGATTCCATATGTTAGTTTTGATGTCTTCACTATTATTGTACAATGCAGAAAATAGTAAGAATTAAGAAAACCCTTGAATGAATAGTTGTCCAAACTTTTGACTGGTAGTGTACATCCACCTCTTTTTCATTGAAAGGCGGTACAACCTGGCTGTTCCGACCACGATCAGAGTCTATTGAGGGTGAAGGATGCCCTGACTGGATTGGGAGTGTTCGCAGATCTATCTATCATAGTCGCATGGCGTGTTCACGTTCCTGTTCTTATTGTCTGGCGGCATACTCTTGTCTTCCCCTGTGCTCTAACAAATGTATGTTCCAAATTTTGCCTTTCATTCTAACTCTTGTAGTTGCAGAAGGATTTCCTCCTCCACCAAAGCAGCACCGATCAACTCTTTGACTACTGCTTTTGGATCGCTAGATGGCACTTTGAGGTCATAAATGCTTTGCAACGACAGACAGATTCGCCTTTGTACATTTATCTATCTCACATGTAGGGTTTTCCACAAATGCTTCCAACTTAAAGTCCAACTTAAATTATGCCACCAATCTTATAACCTCTCAAGGTGGATGTCAGTGACTGAAGCTCCACCCAAATGTGTATTTTGAAAACTCATATCTGGGCACAGCAGAGCTTCCTAGTAGCTGACTAGAGCGACTACCATACTCATAGGAAACAGTATGCCGGACAAGCCCCCATTTTGTCACAATTCCTCGTCTTTTGTCTTAGCAGGGCTTATCAATACAGCACAAGGATAAGAGTTGGGAGATTTATAGGGCACTTCCCAGGAGAGCTGCAGAGTAGAGGCTGAGCTGGGCCTAACCTTCCCTCCACTCACCCGACAGAGAGGAGGCCATTCCTCATATGGCCGAATGCTTTATAGCCACTAACTCCACAAGTGTGGAGCACTGATATTACGGAACACACACATATATATACACACACACAAACTCAGATACACTCAAACAAATATGCTCACACTCTCGCGCTCTATCTTTCTCTTTCACAAACACACACACACAGTTTAGAAGAGGGGAGCGACAGTCTTTTCCTGCGTCCACTGCGGACCCTCTACTGCTCCACCGAAAACAATCTCAACCCCTTTGGATAAATAATCCTTCATTGCAGCCTCCATTGATTGCACCCACAGCCCGACAAGGGAGAGTGGAGAGAGATGAGAAGAATAGTTGTGTGTGTGTGTGTGTGTGTGTGTGTGTGTGTGTGTGTGTGTGTGTGTGTGTGTGTGTGTGTGTGTGTGTGTGTGTGTGTTAGCTGGATCAGACTAGGGAGGATTTAGCTGCTCCATTATTAGGCACACTGATTTACACACTCAGACGCCCAAGCAAACCCTGGTGTCAAGGAGTTCAGACACAAAACCTTTCCACTCCCCAGACTCTACATCCCTTATCTCTCTTTTTTACACACACACACACACACACACACACACACACACACACACACACACACACACACACACACACACACACACACACACACACACAATATCAGAGAGGCCCTACAGAAACTTGTCCCCTATAGGCACCTCTACTATGGTCTGTGAGAAAAGCCTAAACTGGAATAACAGGAAGGCTGGGGTGAGGTCACCGGCCCCTGGGCAGTAACGTCTTTATAGAAGTCGAGTGAGTGAAATCATAAAGTGACACAGGGAGTCTCCCAGCTGATTGGGTTACAGTGGTTAAACCAGACTGAACACTGCCTTCAACATTAAGGGCTCTATTCAACCTGTAAAGCTGAAGCGTTACATGCTGACCAAACCAGCCACGTTGCAAAATACATTTACACAGATGTCATTCAATAATTTCATCCAAACTGCTTGCGGGCGTCTGCGTGGTCAGTTCTATTTTAGAACTTGGTTCCATTTTAGACGCTTGGTTGGTGGCGGTAATGCACCTTAAAGTTGGTTGCCAACCGCCATATAAAAATCCACAAAAGAAGAAGAAAGATGAACGAGGAGAGAATAATCAAAGCAAACTAACTAAAAACGAACTAGGTTTCCCCTTTTTATCTGTGGATTAATTATCAGAGTAGATAACACAGGATTTTGTGTGACTCAAAATGGGTCAAAATTTGACAAAGATCCAGCAAAAAAAAAGGACCATGTGCATTTTAGGTAAAATAACCCAATGTTTATCTCCCAGGACAAATCAGCAGGCAACAACAAGCTAGCTAAATGTCCATGAATGTTTCATGTGTGTTTCGACTTGTCTTCAAATTAATTAATTCACAGTTAGTTTCGGGATTTTAACCTGCTTGTCATAAATGCATCTTAAGCATGACTCACGCAGAAAACCACATATAAGTAGTTATTTATAAAACCTTGCTTTGACATGGAAATGATCTTATCTCTACGCAAAGTCTAGACTTGCCGTACGTGATTTTCCTACTGGTTATGTAGGGATAATGCCGTTTGGGACGCATGTGCGTCCAAGCCTGTGGTGAAATTTGCATTAGGTTTATGAACAATTTGTTAGGAATTATAAATGTGTGAGGATTTAATTGCCAGACGCACGGCGTTTTGAATTAAAAACAGGATGCGATGTTCTATAAATAGTGTTTCAAATTAGAAAAAAGTAACCATGGCTGTTCTTGCGTTATTAGAAGAGATTGAAAACCGTGCTTTTAGAAGGTGAGAGTTTTCAGAGACCGGAATGACTTTTTTGCACATGATGATCCATGGCTATTCCTGACTAAACCCTAATTTGTGCTAGCATTCTATAAGGGGAAATCTCTGATTGTAAGGCACGTTCAGGTGCCGTCAAGTTTAGTGTTAATTTGATATTTATAGATCACCGGTGCGTAAATTACAAACGGGCTTCTTAGAACCTGCGTAAACTAGTTTTTTTATGCAGTGTCTTTTATGAATCGAACGTAAGCACACAGTCGGAAATTATCTTACGACTAAGTTCAAGTATAAATCTAAGAACATTTTTAGAAACGAAGTCCCTGGTGGGGATAGATCAAAAATCAACATGCGCACGCAGATACACGCGCAGAGTCAGTTTGATCAGCATGTTACAGATTCCACGATAGAAAAGTAACGGTCATTTCTGATCGATCCGACATATGCAGCCGAGCTATGCAGCGTTCACTGTGAATGCAGTCTACGCTAAAGTGGGAACGTCGGCTTTACATTTCATTCACGCTGTACAGCTGAACTTCTGCGATGCGGATTGATTAGAGCCCTACGTTTAAACCAAACTGCTGCTGTGTAACGTTACCCGTAATGTTCCCCTGATATTTGAGTGACCAGTTAGTTACAGGAACATTTCATGTATGTTAGCAAACACCCCCTGAGAACATATTTAGGCGTTTTGGTTAGCCCACTGGGCACAGACGTCAATTCAACGTCTATTCCACATTGGTTCAACTTAATTTCATTGAAATGACGTGGAAACAACGTTGATTCAACCAGTGTGTGCCCAATGGGAGGGCTATATTAAATCTGTATCGCTGAATTGTTCAAGAAATGTTTGATTGAAAACATTGTATGTTAAAAGCACTGTTTGTGTCTATGGGTGTCCCGAACCTTGCCAACAGGCAAAGAGCTGTAAATAGATCAGTGGTTCACCAATCAGGGCCTTGATGGGCTCCGCAACAGTACAATGGGTAGTGTGGTTTATTTGGAGAACGATTATTTGGGACCATCAGGCGGCGTCCTAAACATGTATTTAGGTACGTCCCGGAACAAACTGGGAACTAGTCAAAAACCCCCAGGGGACAATGACAAAGCGTTCTATGTTTTAAGTGTCATTGGACACAGGAATGTGTTTTGCAGTGTTCCCATGGAACTTGTCTCGACCACTTGTCTCGACCGGTTTGTCACCAAAGCCCCATATACTACCCACCACTGCGACCTGTACGCTCTCGTTGGCTGGCCCTCGCTTCACACTCGTCGCCAAACCCACTGGCTCCAGGTCATCTACAAAACCCTGCTTGGTAAAGTCCCCCCTTATCTCAGCTCGCTGGTCACCATAGCAGCACCTACCTGTAGCACGCGCTCCAGCAGGTATATCTCTCTGGTCACCCCCAAAACCAATTCTTCCTTTGGCCGCCTCTCCTTCCAGTTCTCTGCTGCCAATGACTGGAACGAACTACAAAAATCTCTGAAACTGGAAACACTTATCTCCCTCACTAGCTTTAAGCACCAGCTGTCAGAGCAGCTCATAGATTACTGCACCTGTACATAGCCCATCTATAATTTAGCCCAAACAACTACCTCTTTACCTACTGTATTTATTTATTTTGCTCCTTTGCACCCCATTATTTCTATCTCTACTTTGCACCTTCTTCCACTGCAAACCAACCATTCCAGTGTTTTTTACTTGCTATATTGTACTTCGCCACCATGGCCTTTTTATATTTTTATTTATTAATATATTTTATTTGCCTTCACCTCCCTTATCTCACCTCACTTGCTCACATTGTATATATACTTATTTTTCACTGTATTATTGACTGTATGTTTGTTATACTCCATGTGTAACTATGTGTTGTATGTGTCGAACTGCTTTGCTTTATCTTGGCCAGGTCGCAATTGTAAATGAGAACGTGTTCTCAATTTGCCTACCTGGTTAAATAAAGGTGAAATAAAATAAATAAAAATTAATATCTTATATTCTCAGAACATGCTCTGTGTGTATTTTGTGCGGTACATGAATGTTCATGCAACCAGGGCCGTAGTTACATATGAGGACACTGAAGACCGTAATTCTGACATTTTTTTGAATATAAAAAATATATATATACATTTTTAGGAACTCATCGGGGTCTCAATTTACTGTTGAAAGTTAGAATTGTAGAATAAACAAGGTGCAATTTCGAAACTGGGAGTGGTCTGAGTGGGGAGGGGAAAATTGAAAATGAGATGTTATTGACAGAGAGGTTTGTAACTCTTTCTTATTGGTCTATTAACTAATTTACTGCTTGGTGATGTCACTAGGCAGGCCAAAACTCCATCTTACCAAAACATACAGAAATGTCAGGTCTTTTCAAACAGTTCTTATACTAAAAGGGCATTATCACCAATTCACAGTATTACTCCAGCCTCATAGTGTGGAAATACAGTTGAAGTCGGAAGTTTACATACACTTAGGTTGGAGTCATTAAAACTCGTTTTCAACCACTCCATACATTTCTTGTTATCAAACTATTGTTTTGGCAAGTCGGTTAGGACATCTACTTTGTGCATGACACAAGTAATTTTTCCAACAATTGTTTACAGACAGATTATTTTACTTATAATTCACTATATCATAATTGCAGTGGGTCAGAAGTTTACATACACTAAGTTGACTGTGCCTTTTAACAGATGTCATGGCTTTGGAAGCTTCTGATAGGCTAATTGACATAATTTGAATCAAATGGAGGTGGATGTATTTCAAGGCCTTCCTTCAAACTCAGTGCTTCTTTGCTTCTTTGCTTGATATCATGGGAAAATGGGAGAATCAAAAGAAATCAGCCAAGACCTCAGAAAAAAGATTGTAGACCTCCACAAGTCTGGTTCATCCTTGGAAGCAATTTCCAAATAGCTGAAGGTACCCCGTTCATCTGTACATACAATAGTATGCAAGTATAAACACCGTCATAACGCTCGGGCAGGAGACGCGTTGTCTCCTAGAGATTAACGTACTCTGGTGCGGAAAGTGCAAATCAATCCCAGAACAACCGCAAAGGACCTTGTGAAGATGCTGGAGGAAACAGGCACAAAGGTATCTATATCCACAGTAAAACAAGTCCTAAATCGACATAACCTGAAAGCCTGCTCCGCAAAGACGTACCAATGTTCCAAAACCCGCCATAAAAAAGCCAGACTACGGTTTTCAACTGCACATGGGGACATAAATTTTACTTTTTGGAGAAATGTCCTCTGGTCTGATGAAACAAAAATAGAACTGTTTGGCCATCATGACCATCGTTATGTTTGGAGGAAAAAGGGGGAAGCTTGCAAGCCGAAGAACACCATCCCACCCGTGATGGGGGGGTGGCAGCATCATGTTGTGGGGGTGCTTTGCTGCAGGAGGGACTGGTGCACTTCACAAAATTGATGGCATCATGAGGAAAGAAAATTATGTGGATATATTGAAGCCACATCTTAAGACATCAGTCAGGAAGTTAAAGCTTGGTCGCAAATGGACCTTCCAAATGGACAATGACACCAAGCATACTTCCAAAGTTTGACTTCCAAAGGCAAAATGGCTTAAGGACAACAAAGTCAAGGTATTGGAGTGTCCATCACAAAGCCCTGACCTCAATCCCATAGAACATTTGTGGGCAGAACTGAAAAAGCTTGTGCGAGCAAGTAGGTCTACAAACCTGACTCAGTTACACCAGCTCTGTCAGGAGGAATGGGCCAAAATTCACCCAACTTATTGTGGGAAGCTTGTGGAAGGCTACCCAAAATGTTTGACCCAAGTTAAACAATTGAAAGGCAATGCTACCAAATACGAATTGAGTGTATGTAAACTTCTGACCCACTGGGAATGTGATGAAAGAAATAAAAGCTAAAGTAAATCATTCTCTCTACTATTATTCGGACATTTCACATTCTTAAAATAAAGTGGTGATCCTAACTGACATAAGACAAGGAATATTTACTAGGATTAAATGTCAGGAATTGTGAAAAACTGAGTTTAAATGTTTTTGGTCAAGGTATATGTAAACTTCAGACTTCAACTGTATACAAAAATCACATTTGAGTGCATTGGGCCTTTAATGTGTAGCAGCTAATTGTATGGCTAATAGGCTATGAGTTTGTAGATCGACTGAGGTGACTGAAGTTACAGCAAGCAATGTGATAATGGCTGGGGTCATTTTTCATTGTTTTTGCTGTTCTCCAAGTACAGTATTTGAAAAGGGACTGGTGAGCCAAACTTAAGAGTTTGCACTATTCCCATTTGCACTTACCCAATGTTAACTGTACTGTAGGTCTACCATAATTCACTAGGCAACTATAAAAGGACACCGAACATTGTGGCTAAGAAAGAGTGGAGAATAATGTTTCACTTAACAAAACACAACCAGCCCCTAAACTTGCCTGGGGACCAGACGGTGAATTTCTCAATTCAACTTCTGGAACATGACAGTGTCGACTCTGGAAATGGTCCTCTCAGGTCCTCTACAAGCCGGAATGTTGAATAAAATTATATTTGAACTTACTCTGCCAATTGTCTGTGGTGTTGGTCCTTCAAATGATCAAAATTATTCACTAAATATCCACAGGAAAGTATTGTTGACCTGACTTTTTAGAGCACCGGTATTGAAGTTGACATTTCTATCATTTGGCACTGGCGCAAAACCAGTGGTGTAGTCTTTAGTAAAAATACTTTAAAGTACTACTTAAGTTGTTTTTTGGGGGTATCTGTACTTTACTATTTATATTATTGACAACTTTCACTTTTACTTCACTACATTCCTAAAGAAAATATTGTGCTTTTTACTCCATACAATTTTCCCTGACAACCCAAAGTCCTCCTTACATTTTGAATACTTAGCAGAACAGGAAAATTGTGAAATTCAGGCACTTATCAAGAGAACACGTGGTCATCCCTACTGCCTATGTTCTGACGGACTCACTAAACAGAAATGCATCTTTTGTAAATAATGTTGGAGTGTTGGAGTGCGCCCCTGGCTGTCGATACATTTTAAAATCAAGAACATGGTGCCGTTCGCTGTGCTTAATATAAGGAATTTGAAATGATTTATACTTCTACTTTTGATACTTAAGTATATTTAAATCCAAATACGTTTCGACTTTTACTCAAGTAGTATTTTACTGGGTGACTTTCAGTTACCCTTGAGTAACTTTCTTTTAAGGAATCTATACTTTTGCTCAAGTATGACAATTGGGTACTTTTTCCACCACTGTGCAAAACCATGTAAACACCTACAAGACTTTAGTTAGTATGCATGGTTCGCGTGCGTCTACTTGCGACTTGTGCACGTGCCTTCGGTCATGAGCAAAACACAACTTAATTGCCACACAGACCTGCGTTTTGAAGTTGGTTTTATAATACTTCCCTGTGGTTATTTTGTCTAAAAGTTCTACCAGCTGAGGGACGAACACCACGGACAATCAGCAAAGTTTAAATATAATTTTATTCAACGTTTGTGACAGACAAGGGACATTTAGGATCTTTCTATGTAAATGTGTTTGGCGTTATATACATCATTTGAAGACATTGGTACGTTTCATGACTACCCCTAACCAACACACCAGCAGCAGATACACGGACATCTACAGCTGTCTGTCCCATATGGCACCCTACTGACCTATAAAGTGCACTACCTTTGGCCAAAGTAGTGCAATATAAAGGAAATAGGGTGCCATTTTGGATGCATACCTACATCAGATTCCTAAGGACCTCCTTCTGGGTTCCAACCTCAACATGGAACCTCCAGATTGGACCTGTGGCGTAAAGGCGTGCACCATTACTGGGATTTGGTGTCAGTCTTTTGATGTCCAGACTGACTGGGTTTGACCTTCATGCTGGTAAGCCGATCTGTGTGTGTGTGTGTGTGTGTGTGTGTGTGTGAGGACACATTAACTTAACCCCCCATCCCATCGACATCCCCAAATCATCCAGGTTCGTTGTGAGTGTAGTATGAGTCTCAAATAGCACTCTATTCCCTACATAGTACACTTGCCCATGTGCCCCTATGGGCCCTGGTCAAAAGGAGTGCATTATATAGGAAACAGGGTGCCATTTGGGATGTAGACATACTCTCCAGCTCCAGTAGAACACCAGTGAAGATCTCCACATCAGACCTCATCATATTCACTAATGCAGCAAAACAGCTGCGGTGGCCAGTCGGCCATAAAGAAATCTTTGTTCTCCAGCTGTCCCTGATTTTCATATATTTCATACATCTTCACCTCTTCCCTACATCCCTCTATCCCTCCCTCACTCCTTAAGTCCATCCTGTTTCCTGGCAAGTTCTCAGCTCTGAAAAAAAGAAAAAAAGAGAGAGACAGAGAGAGAGAGAGAGATAGAGAAATCTCGTAGTGGGTAGGTCGCAGCTTTCTGTATATCCATGCAGGGTCACGGGCCATGTGTGTTTAATCAAAATTCAATTATTACACTGTACCACGCTCCAGAGCCCCCTCAGCCCCTCAGCTCCTCTTAGACCAGCACCAGGACTGCGTTCCAAATTGCATCCTATTCCCTATGTAGTGCATTACTTTTGACCAGGGCTTGGAACAATCCATAGGGCCCTGGTCAAAAGTATTGCACTATGTAGGGAATAGGGTGCCATTTGGGACGTAAACCAGGTTATAGAGGATGATGAAACCGGCCAGGCCCTAATTGGTTCAATATGGAGACAATATCTCCCACATACATGTTATGATGAATTGCTTCCTGTGTTAAAGGTTTTCCGAGGTATGTGAGCACACTGTCCCGACCACAGCCTCCGACTCAGGGGCGTACTTTAGTGTACACACACAGCATACATGCACAGAAACACATACCAAACGCATATGCATACCGACGTAAGCGCACACACAGCCTGTATAGCTGCCCTAGGGAGGAGTTCCATTATCCCTGTTCAGTTTGGTAAGTGCAGGTCAGGACTGATGCATGTGAATAGCCAACCCTTGTGAGAGCTGATCGTTGACTCTGTCACAACTAATTTCTACTTCCTGATCATGTCCTGATTGGAGGGTTGGAGGTCATGTTGCAGTCTCATTGGATCTTGGCCTTGTGCACAGCGATAAGGGTGTGGTCTGAAACAGCTCCATACGCCACTTCTTCCCTGCATGCACTTCTACACACACAGTCTTTTTCTCCTCTTACACACTTGAACAAAAATGTTCAATCTTGGGGATAGGCTAGTTGAGGACCGTAGTTTAGAAACACTGCATCCAATACCCTCCTCATCTCCCTCTCGTACACACACTCCCTCTCTCCTCATCTAGGCTCGGTCCTTTATTTTACACCCACATGGCCGTCTGTTCTTCTCGACTCCATTACTTATCATAGAGGGAAGCATCCCTCACTGGGCCTAATGGAATCTGCTATTCAATAAGAATTTGTTTAGGATGGATTTAAAAAAGAATGACTCCACCACTCGACTACATTGGTCAGGGATTAAACCTTTTAAGAATGACAATGTCATCCGCCAGGCAGACGAGATGTTTAATCACTGAAACAAGAATGAATTTCCTCGTTTGGATGTTTGTTTGTTGGTTGGTGGGGTAGGGGGAAAAAAGCAA
The DNA here is from genome assembly GCF_029448725.1 of Salvelinus fontinalis. Classification (NCBI taxonomy): domain Eukaryota; kingdom Metazoa; phylum Chordata; class Actinopteri; order Salmoniformes; family Salmonidae; genus Salvelinus; species Salvelinus fontinalis. Next base: position 46,910,543 of record NC_074678.1, on the reverse strand, counting down.
AGCAACAACACCCACATTTTGATATCGTATTTGTTTTTTTAAAGAAAACTGGGAACTGGGGGCACACCCCCCCCCCCCCCCCCCCCCCCCCCCCCCTTACCAATCACTGGCACATTTGCGTGGGTTACAGAAGCCTTGAAATTACAGTTACATCGCTCGTGACCGAGTGCGGGAGAGGAATTTGCCGATAAGGTGACAGGCTTCACGAAGTGTTGATCGAGGGAGCTAATAAATAAAGAAATCCTCGGGCCTCTCTCCCTAATCCCATTCTTTTAATTTTCCCATTTCGGGCTGGCGTGGCACCAGATAAGCCAGTTCAATATTAACACATGGGCTCAGGCATGGCATGGCGTCTCAGCTGATGCTTGGCTTCCCTGCCAGCAGGAAGCTGGTGCTGGCGGAGGCTGGCATGAGAGTGGCGCCGCAGGCACAATGTCACAACGGGTGGGTGGGTGACTGTTCGCCTGTGGGTGACTTATGGTTTATTGTTATTATGAAGCCCGTATAGCTTTGGGCAGAGGTTGCCCCCTCTCCTTATATGTAGATCTCCCAATCTGTTTTGCCTATACCTCAACCCTCTTTTCAAATGAGGTAACATTTAGATGTAACAAAAGAGAGAAAATTCATCTGGATCTGGTCTTAAGGGATGTGTCCAGCTAAACCACGATGGAAAAATATGTGTCTTCAAGTCCAGTCGGGTCTCTGATAGGGTGACCACATGTCCTGGATTGTGAGGGACAGTCCCGCCTTTTGCCCCTTTGTCCCGCAACCAAACAATCATGTCCCACATTTTATCAACAAATTCAAGCACAACTGATTAAGAAAAAAAGGTTGATTTTGTCTTATTTCAGCCAGACATTCCAACCTGTCTCTTGCAGTCACGTTGCGCTAATGATAAGATACGTAAACTCAGCAAAAAAAGAAACGGCCCTTTTTCAGGACCCTGTCTTTCGAAGATAATTCGTAAAAATCCAAACAACTTCACAGATCTTCATTGTAAAGGGTTTAAACACTGTTTCCCATGCTTGTTCAATGAACCATAAACAATTAATGAACATGCACCTATGGAACGGTCATTAAGACACTAACAGCTTACAGACGGTAGGCAATTAAGGTCACAGTTATGAAAACTTAGGACACTAAAGAGGCCTTTCTACTGACTCTGAAAAACACCTAAAGAAAGATGCCCAGGGTCCCGGCTCATCTGTGTCAACGTGCCTTCGGGATGTTGCAAGGAGGCATGAGGACTGCAGATGTGGCCAGGGCAATAAATTACAATGTCTGTACAGTGAGACGCCTAAGACAGCACTACAGGGAAACAGGACGGACAGCTGATCATCCTCGCAGTGGCAGACCCCGTGTAACAACACCTGCACAGGATCGGTACGTCTGAACATCACACCTGCGGGACAGGTACAGGATGGCAACAACAACTGCCCGAGTTACATCAGGAACGCACAATCCCTCCATCAGTGCTCATGTAACGGATGTGAAATGGCTAGCTAGTTAGCGGGTACGCGCTACTAGCGTTTCAATCAGTTACGTCACTTGCTCTGAAACCTAGAAGTAATGTTGCCACTTGCTCTGCAAGGGCCGCGGCTTTTGTGGAGCGATGGGTAACGACGCTTCGTGGGTGTCAGTTGTTGATGTGTGCAGAGGGTCCCTGGTTCGCGCCCGGGTCGGGGCGAGGGGACGTACTAAAGTAATACTGTTACATTGATGCTGTTGACCCGGATCACTGGTTGCTGCGGAAAAGGAGGAGGTTGAAAGGGGGGTGAGTGTAACGGATGTGAAATGGCTAGCTAGTTAGCGGGTACGCGCTACTAGCATTTCAATCAGTTACGTCACTTGCTCTGAATTCTAGAAGTAATGTTGCCCCTTGCTCTGCAAGAGTCGCGGCTTTTGTGGAGCGATGGGTAATGACGCTTCGTGGGTGACTGTTGTTGATGTGTGCAGAGGGTCCCTGGTTCGCGCCCGTGTTGGGGCGAGGGGACGGTTTAAAATTATACTGTTACACTCAGACTGTCCTCAATAGGCTGAGAGAGGCTATGAGCACAAACCCACCGTCGCTGGACCAGACAGGACTGGCAAAAAGTGCTCTTCACTGACGAGTCGCGGTTTTGTCTCACCAGGGGTGATGGTCGGATTCGCGTTTATTGTTGAAGGAATGAGCGTTACACCGAGGCCTATACTCTGGAACGGGATCGATTTGGAGGTGGAGGGTCCATCATGGTCTGGGGGGGTGTGTCACAGCATCATCGGACTGGGCTTGTTGTCATTGCAGGCAATCTCAACGTTGTGCGTTACAGGGAAGACATCCTCCTCCCTCATGTGGTACCCTTCCTGCAGGCTCATCCTGACATGACCCTCCAGCATGACAATGCCACCAGCCATACTGCTCGTTCTGTGCGTGATTTCCTGCAAGACCGGAATATCAGTGTTCTGCCATGGCCAGCGAAGAGCCCGGATCTCAATCCTTTTGAGCACGTCTGGGACCTGTTGGATCGGAGGGTGAGGGCTAGGGCCATTCCCCCCAGAAATGTCCGGGAACTTGCAGGTGCCTTGGTGGAAGAGTAGGGTAACAGCTCAAAGCAAGAACTGGCAGATCTGATGCAGTCCATGAGGAGGAGATGCACTGCAGAACTTAGTGAAGCTGGTGGCCACACCAGACACTGACTGTAACTTTTGATTTTGACACCCCCCCTTTGTTCAGGGACACATCATTCCATTTCTGTTAGTCACATGTCTGTGGAACTTGTTCAGCTTATGTCTCAGTTGTTGAATCTTGTTAAGTTCATACAAATATTTGCACATGTTAAGTTTGCTGAAAATAAACGCAGTTGACAGTGAGAGGACGTTTATTTTTTTGCTGAGTTTATATAATCATGAGGATGTGGTAGCCTAAGCCTGCTGGTGATGTTGTTAAACACTTCTTCAATCCAATCATTGTTGAGATCTGATTTTCTGCCTAACGCAAGATGAGATGTGGGCCAATGTCATAGGCCCATCGTCAACCAATCATATTTCTCAAATGCTTTCGTCCTGAATTCCAGCTAAACTTGAAGACGACAGTGTAGGCCTAACTACTTACAACAAGCGTGTTTGTGATGAAGAGCTACAACAGTAAGTAAATAGTCGTATTAGACTGAAAGATAAGGTCATTTGGTCAAACTTGTGAGGATCTCCATGCTCATTAGTAACTCATTCAACATATTTGCTACTTCACTCGATGTTTCCTTGGCCAAATATTCACAGATTTTCATGAAAACGGTCACACGTCGTCTCTCCTTTCTGCATCGCCAAATTTTGTGCGAGGCTAAAACAGTCGGTTAGGTGCTCTTCAATTGCTTCTTCGTTGCAGCAGACAGCAGGGGGTCCGGAGCCCCCGGAGCGTCGCTCCGCCACTTCTCACAATGGCGCTCGTTTAAAGTTAGATCAAAGCTGAATCAATGTCTTGGATGATCACCAGTATTCTATGTAACATAACCAAATATAATAGCGTAGTATAACATTACTGTTCCACCGAAAACACCACCTCACACCTCACATAGGACGCTTAGCTGAATAGTCCAAAAAATAGAATGCGGCTACAACAACCCGTTGTCATGCATTTTTATATTTGAAATGTGATCACCCTAGTCTCTGATGGTAGCAGGGAGGAAGTTTTGAGCAGGATACATGGTAATGGTTCAAACTGCAGTAGGGGTGTGTGCTGTAACGGCCCCCCTCAAAAGGGGAGGGGGGGGGCAAAGACTCTGATCCTAGCCCTGATCTCAGTCAATCTGAGTCAATCCTTTCGCTACCACATGTGCATCCATAAGTTCATCAATAAGACTATAATGCACATGGGGTAAGTGGGCTGGGATATTAACAATAGCTCAATGACACAATATGAAGAACAAGAGAGTGAATACAGAAAACCTATAACACGTGGGTTTTATCAAAGTCTTCCATTTAATCCCTTCCCGTGACCGCCAAGCCACTTAAAAACAGGCAGCGGGCGTGAAATAAGCAGCACCTGTTTTGGGGGCGGCTCATACACAGACACACGCGCACGCACGCACACATACACATACTTGCGCCTCACGTGTTTGTGTTGTTTCTTGTATGTGTGTTTCATGTGTGTGTGTTCTTGCTTGCATGCTTGCTGCTGTGCATATCTTTCCAGCCAGATCTGCAGCACCTCTCTCCTCTTACCAATACACGGGACTGGACATTCATTCCAGCTGTGACAGCACTACTTTACAAAGAAATGGATTGCTAGCTCTTTTTTACTCTCTCGCTACGTCTGGGTCTGGACTCTGGGAGAATAATAACAAGCCGGGCCCTTGCATTAATACGTTGCATACTTCTACCTTTGGCAACAAGAGGGCTAACCTTCAGGACCTCGGTCCGGTAGAAATGGAAATAAAAAATTCACTGAGCCTGCAAAAGATGTGAATGGTCACTGTTAAGAAGACAAATTATGAAATGGGACTAATGAATTCCTGGGTCTTACCTCTCACCAGAGTGGGAGGGTGGGAGAGAGAGAGAGCGATAGAGAGCACAAGTTTAAAGGCACAGAACTTCAACTAAGCGGCTGCAGATAAGTGTGTGTGTGTGTGTGTGTGCCCGTGAGTGCGTCATCCATTTTACCACAGACTGGTGAACTGACCTCACTCGACCCCACTAAAAGGAGAGTTATTGGATTCCAATGAAGAGTAATGACTAAGGGAAATACACCTCTTTCAGTGATTCGTCCCAAATGGCACCCTATTCCCTACATAGTACACTACTTTTGACCAGAACCCAATGGGTCCTGGTCAAAAGTTGTGCACTGTATAGGAAATAGGATGCCATTTGGGACGTAACCTAGCTCGACATGTGAAACAGAGTTCTGTTGTCGAATGCCTCCTCCTTTCTCACAGTGTTCGCACAGGCCATTTTAATCGTCTTGTGAGTTCTCTTTGGACCGTCATATATAACACCTTACTAAAATACTTCCCCTTGTCATAATGTCTCTCTCAAAATGTTAGTAGATAGGAGGGTATAGAAATCATTGTTAACAAATATTGGGGGTTTCTGTGACTTTAATAGACAAGGCTGCCCTGGGATGGATGAACGGACTACATACACCACAGTATTATGTTGTCTCAACAATTGAAATAATACAGTCTACCTATGGGGGGCAGTGTATCCCACCTCCAATGGACTCTCCAGTCCTCTCTCGAGAGGTTGTTCCATTGCCTATCACAGTATACAGATTTATTATAAGGAAAGAAAAATCCAGCAGGCAACTGATAAAAAAACAACACCTTTTTCCCACCTTCCACGCTATAGGGAAAGAAGAAGAAGACAAACAAAGTGACAAGTGTATCACTATAAAAACTTACCAGACCTGGGCCTGTAAGGGCTGCAGGCAGGTGCACACACACACACACACACACACACACACACACACACACACACACACACACACACACACACACACACACACACACACACACACACACACACACACACACACACACAAACACCAAGACAGGTCAGAGTAACTCAATCCATACAGGAATGTAAACTCAGGTTCCGGATGGTAGTATGTGTTTGTGTGTGTGTGTTTGTGTAGCGACAGGAGGGGAGAGGAGTCATTTGTCAGACGGGGAGAGCTCCAGTGGAGTGTGACAGTGTGTGTGTGAATGCAGAGTGTGTGTGTGTGGAGGGGACGCCCCACACCTTGCTCTGGGCTGTCGGGGTGTGGTCACGGCCCAGTGAGGAGGCATGGAGGAGGGTTAAGAGCCAAGGCCACAGGGAGAGCTAATGGAGCTGAACCAGAGGGGACAGTGACAGGGACACAGCTTCCCCTCAACTGCCTCAGCCGCACTGCACACACATACACACGCACAGGTGCACACACACACACACACACACTCACACAGGCACGTATGCACAGAAACAGACATGCATGCACATGCATGGAGCACGAGCATGGTGCACACACATACACACGCACAGGTGCACACACACACACACACACTCACACAGGCACAGAAACAGACATGCATGCACATGCATGAGCACGAGCATGGTGCACACACACACAAGCATAGCACCAGGGTAAAGACAAAGACGTTTGGTCAACCGACATTAAAAACAATGCACTGTGTTACATCACTCAATGAGTCTGAAGAAGCTGTCTGGTTGTAGGCCTTTACAGTTTGGCTCTTATTCAAATTCAGATTCACAGGTCATGACCAACAATGTATGTATGTATGTATGTATGTATGTATGTATGTATGTATGTATGTATGTATGTATATATATATATATATATATATATATATATTCACTCTCTCTCTCTCTCTCTCTCATTCATATATATATATATATCTACACGGTCATGAAGCGGTGCAATACTCTCCTGGACCCTGCGGCATGGCGTGAGTAAACGCTATTTCCAGCTCTTATTCTTTTGTCATTCAACTTTATTAAACCAAGAGAACCCGTGGAGACCTGTGTCTAATCTCCAATGGTGCCCTGAGCACAACAGTTCAAGCAACGTGAGCAACACATTTAAGAAGGATCCCTACAAAATGACAGTTACAACATTTCAAATAAATTGACGTTACATTCAAAAGAGCAGTAGACGTAGATACAATCAATGAAAACAAGTGCAGTTTTCATCAGTCCCATTTTTATCAGAGGCCTAAATTCCCCCTTTGGGACCAAGGAATCAAGTTTTAGAGTGACCTGTAGGTCATTCGGGACCAGGGATGCAAACTGGTGAGGGTCCAAAAAAGGTGACACTAATTAAACAACATAGAATATGATCTACATGATCAGTGTCTGTGTAAAATAAAAAGTGGTTAGTGTGAACCTAACTCAAAGCTAAAAAAAAATGTAAGGAAAGCAAAACCAATGTTATTTGTTGCCTAGACTTGAATGGAAATGACACTCAAGTCTTGAGAAAAAAACAATTCACTAATATTGCAGTTAGCCATGACAGCCTTTATAATAGAACGCTTGTGACCACACACACACATCTAAATATTGCACTTGGGAAAAAAACTTCTTAAAAGTAGAAATAGAATGAAACAAACAGGCATTCTATTTTCCTCTATTATAGTGGCCACTATAGTAGACATCGATCAAGTGCACAAGGCTACATGTGTGCAAAAATAACATTCACCGAGTAAAACATGTAATAATCCCCCCTCACTCACACACATGTGTTAGTGTCAAGTTCAACACAACAAAAGCAATATCTTTGGGCTACACTGCACATTATTACATTGTACACTTTCTGCCTGCTGTGGACTTCTGTTCTACAATGTGCCAGCAGCATACCACCCTGCATACCACTGCTGGCTTGCTTCTGAAGCTAAGCAGGGTTGGTCCTGGTCAGTCCCTGGATGGGAGACCAGATGCTGCTGGAAGTGGTGTTGGAGGGCCAGTAGGAGGCACTCTTTCCTCTGGTCTAAAAAATATCCCAATGCCCCAGGGCAGTGATTGGGGACACTGCCCTGTGTAGGGTGCCGTCTTTTGAATGGGACGTTAAACGGGTGTCCTGACTCTCTGAGGTCATTAAAGATCCCATGGCACTTATCGTAAGAGTAGGGGTGTTAACCCCGGTGTCCTGGCTAAATTCCCAATCTGGCCCTCAAACCATCATGGTCACCTAATAATCCCCAGTTTACAATTGGCTCATTCATCCCCCTCCTCTCCCCTGTAACTATTCCCCAGGTCGTTGCTGCAAATGAGAACGTGTTCTCAGTCAACTTACCTGGTAAAATAAAAAATAAAAAAAGATCATGAGACCCTTTGTGGCATAATTGATCTCTTTCAGGCAGAGAGTACTCCTGGCATACCTCTTTTTATCCACTGTAATGAAAGAAGGAAAGTAACTTATGTGGTGTTCCTTTCACCTCTATAGTGGCATCCAGCTTCAGCCAGGCCCAGCTCCAGCTACACTTGTTTAACAAGCAACGCCTCATTTTCAATTATTTATCTCATTCTGAAAATGAACCACATACTGTAGAGGGAAAACACTAGTTCATAGATATTAGTTAGTTTGCTAACTAATTAACATTTCACACAGATTGCAAGGGTCCAGTAAGCAACTAACGTTATAACTTGAGGAATGGCAATGAGTCGTATACCAGTTAATAATATAGCGAATTGGTTAGGTTACTAACATTAGCTTATCTGATGTTGTAACGTTAGCTAGCTAGCGGTCTGACTTTATTAGCCAGCAAATTTTCACACCATAAACTCAATTACTTGATCAGCTAAATTGGCTAATGTTGCTCAACATTTCTCTGGCTAGCCAACAGAGAATTCGATCCAGCTACTGTAGCAAGATACTTAGCAATGCTAACAATTCTTGTTCCACCACACAATTCTTGTTCCACCACACAATTCTTGTTCCACCACACTTCTCCCTCACCTCAAACTATCCAAATGCCAGTTGTTTTTCAGTTACAGCTCGTGAAGTACACTTCATCACCTCACCCCCGTCTCCGTGGTCAGGCTTCTCACCTACCTCTTCGTTATCGTTCAGGGGACGCGCTGCTGTAACTGGCAAACTGCCTTTCCACTCTCTGCTGTCTTTCCAGAGCACGCGCTGATGCTGTAACTAGCAAATCGGTGGTCTCGTCTCTCTTCAGTCGCTTGCTGCATTCTGTTATGTGAACGATTGGCTGAGACTTGGATACAGCCAGTATTGCTCCAAACGCGCATCACTCATTCGCTTATAGCCAGTAGTGATCCAATATTGTCGCTAGACATGAACGTTTTGAAATTGGCCGATAATTATAATGATCGCAGGGTTCACCACCTTTGTGGAGCGGGAGAATGAGGCCCGCTTTCCACACCTTAGGAATAATACCCAAGGGAATGGATAGATAAAAAGTATGTGTCATGGGCTCTACAATCAGAGAGCCTTAAAAGCAAGCATGTCTGCCCCAGTGGATTTTCTTTACATCAATAACTAAGAGAGCGCCCAGAACGTCCCTAGTAATGACTTGCAGAAGAGAGAACAATGGGTCATCATTTATAGTAGCAGGCAAGTCTGTGACTTAACAGGGGTACATCAGAGATGAGCTTTTATCATGAACAGTCTTTTCAGAGTTACCCATATTGATGCTATTTCCCCTTTCAAAGAAATGGCCTGCTGCAATAAAATGTTGTTTAAACGTGCCAGTTATTTCAGTTTTGTCTGTTATAGTATTGGAGTTAAGTAGAACCTCATTGGGCAGAGAAGTGTGTCTGCTTCTTTTTACAAATGTCATAACCTTCCAAAACTTAGCTGGATCGCTACGAGGATCAGAAATGGAATTTATGAAATAATTCCAATGAAACCTTTTTTTCATGGAAGCAGTAAATCTTTTTAAGTCGTCTGAAGGTGAGCCAGTTAGCAGTGCTACCAGTGTGTCTAGCTTCAGACCAAGCCTTTGTTCCTCAGCTGAATTAACTCAGCAAGTTCGGGCGTGAACCATGGGTTGGCTATATCTTTCATTCTTAATCTCTTCAATTGGAGCATGTTAATCAGAGCATGGACCGTGTTTCCTAGAGAATTGTTCAAGGGCAAGTTCTGCTTCCGGTGTGTCATTAACACTGAGTAAGCCTGAATGGTAAATGTCATGCAAGAACCCATGCTCATGGACCCTGACGAGAGAAAACAACACGCCAATGACACACTGTATCCCACACCGCGGCTTCGGTTTAGGCCCAGAGTGACTGCCATTGAGTTTCACTGTGTCTGGGTTTCACTGTGTGAGACGATCTGCACTTCGTCAGTGTCCTGGTAAAACTCTATGGGTAACCGTATTGAAGCATGGTTGACGGTTTGAGATGTTTGGATTTGTATGTGGATTACTCAGTGAAATGCACAGTGTATGTTGGACATGCTCTCTCTCCTCACACTTTCTCCCGCTCTCTGACACACACACGGGCAAACACACACCCTTCCTTTCCCTCTCGCTCTGTCCTGCTCTCTCACTCCCATTCCACCTCTACACCTCCCACCTATTCTCTGTGCCCCGCTAGCACATTATGTTCCTTGGAAGTTGTAGGAACGTACGTTTTTGGCTTCCCATTGGCTCTGGGAACGAAGCCATAAGTTTCCTGAGCGGTAAAATTGAGAAGAAAAAAATTATTCCTGAGAAGGAAGTGAACATTTAGCCTGTTCTGGGAAGATACATTTTTTAAGTTGCAGGGAGGTTCTGAGAACGTTTTACTATGGTTCCCTGAAAGTTTTCCTGGGAGTTTTTATTAACGTTCTGAGAACTGAAATTATAGTTTATTTGGAGGTTTTTGAATAACTTCCTTAAAACTTTCTCTGAATGTTTCAATAACACTGCTAGCTTAGTTTGAGTTAACTGTTTTGAATTCCGAACACAGACAGGACACATTAATCATGCAAACAAATGTATTTTTTATTGTGGCACAGCGTCAGTGAGATTCGTACTTATGATCTTCTGTTCTCTATCCATGGAATTAGTCCACTGCGCCACCAGGATGGAGCTAGCATTCCATGTTAACACATACAAAGCTGTTCATTTTAGTCTATTCAAACAGACTCCATTTGAAAGGAAACAAACACTCATTAAGATCAGGTGTGGCCAGTTAGTGGGCGTAGCCAACACAGCTTAAAACTCTCTATCTTCTGTCTCGTGTAAGGGCTGTCGTTCTCCTCATCCTCGGACGAGGAGAGGAGAGAAGGATCAGTGGACCAATACGCAGCATTAGGGAAATAAGCCATCTCTTTATTGACACGATGGCAACACGAAAACAAAACACTTTCAAAATACAAAACAAGAAAACGACGTAGACGAAAAAACCTGAACTTACATAACTAACGTAAAACTCACGGACAGGAACAGACTACATCAAAACGAAACGAACAGCCAAACAGTCCCGTATGGTATAGACATGAACGAAACAGGAGACAATCACCCACAAACAAACAGTGAGAACACCCTACCTAAATATGACTCTTAATTAGAGGAAAACGCAAAACACCTGCCTCTAATTAAGAGCCATACCAGGCAACCAAAACCAACATAGAAACAGAAAACATAGACTGCCCACCCAAAACACACGCCCTGACCATAAACACATACAAAAACAACATAAAACAGGTCAGGAACGTTACATCTCGTTAACGCTGAGAATGGAATGTATGTTTTTAAATATCATTCTAAATAGCGTTCTTTGAACTTTACTACTGTTTTCTTGTGCGTTTTTTAATAGAAAAGTTTTCTTAATGTTCTGAGAATATGACTTTAAATAGAACCATGAGAACACCTGTAGAAACCATTATGCTTAAGTACTGAAATTCCCACAGAAGAACGTTGTTTCTTAACGTTCTCTAAACTATCCCAGTTTCGTAGAACATTACCGAAAATGTAATTAAATGTAACAATGTTTGAACTTTTAGGAAACTTTCTGTTAAAGTAATGAAATACTGTACCAAGAAAATAACATTATTTTGTCAAGTTCCTTAAATGTGCTGAGAATGTTCCAAAGACAAGAAACTATTCTGCACCATTCCCAGAACGTTATGGGAAGGTTGCATGCAAAATAACCATAACTCACCAAAATAACCATAACTCACCAAGCTCTAAGAAACATATGGTTCTCGGAACGTTATGTGCTGGCTGGGTGACCACACTGGCTCTCTCCTGCTGTTCAGATCATAGAAAGCAGACCGTTTTCTCAAACCACACTGCCCACTTTCCTTCCCTGGTGGAACAGCCTCTGAACACTGGCCAGCTAGCTGAGGCTTTTAATACATGAAATACACATTAGATACACATACAGCATAGATACACACTAAAACACCCTAGATACACAATACACATTAGATACACATACATCATAGATACACACTAACACACTCTAGATACACAAAACACTCTATACACACTAAATACACATTAGAAAACACATATGCTTACTTCACTCTAGACACACCCTAATACATGTTTTATACACACTAACACTCTAGATACATACTAAATACACAGTAGATAAAAACTACCTACAGACAGAATACATATCCCAATCGCAAATGAAAATATGACAAATACACCGTAGAAACACACACACACACTACACACTAAACCTACAGTCCACAGTACACATGCAGTGACTCCACTCCACACTAGGCTAAACGGTACAGTACACAGTACCTCAGTGAGTCTGGCGGTTAGTGAGTCAGCTAGCCATAAATCATATTGAGGGCTAGCCACAGGAGGCCTGGGCAGTGAGCGCGCACACAGACACACGCGCACGCAGAGGCAAACATGCACGCACACACACACACACAGTGGACTGAATTATGCCCCTTTGGGACACATTGACCCAAAGTGTAAATGTCAGACGTATAGGCTACACCAGGGGGAAATAATTCCTATTTAACTAAGACTTGTCTTAAAGTTAAAGACGAGGACTTTTCATGCTCGGCTCGTTGTTTGAAGGAGCAAGGGTAAGATTGAAAAGTGTGATCCCCCCCCCCCCCCTATTTTTTCTTCTCAAAGTGTCCAGCTTGTCATTCGTTTGAAACGCTATACTCTTTGCAGTGTCTGAAGGTATTTAGAAGGCCCCCTATTGGTGAGTTATAACCTGAGACGCCACATAGAGAACTCACTGAACGTGGACTCTAGGAACTAGTCGGTCATACTTGAACCCAACTCCTATATGACATAAAAGTAAGAGAGGTGGTGTGTGTGTTTGTGTGTGTGTGTGGGGGGGGGGGGGGGGCTTTGTGCATGTGTGTGTGCGTGTGTATGCCCACATGTGTGTGTAGGCCATAATCATGATGTTGTTCATCCCAAGAAGACAGTGAGGGGAAACTACCCCATCCTTCTCTCCCACCATCTCCTATCATCTCTATATGAGATCTTTTAATAGCACCACTTTCTACATTACATACAGATGGAGCCTCACGAACGCACCAAGAATGAAAAATAATAACAATCACGGTCATAAAAGCAACTTTGGGCCAAAATGTGACTTTTCTTTACTCAATCGCTCAGGCCTCAGATAAAAAACGTCTGAGTGAGTTCTGAAACGATGATGGCGCACGTTGTACAAGCCATGAGTTGATTGGTTTTAAACTGCGGTGCAGCAGTTCAAAGCCCATGTTCTCTGTCTCTCCGCACCTGCTAGCGTGTCCAGTCATTACCCCTCCCAGTCCGTCTGAGTCCCACATGGCACCCTACTACCTATATAGTGCCCTACTTTTAACCAGAGCCCTATGGGATACCCTTTGGGTCCTGGTCAAAAGTAATGCACTACATGGGGAATAGGGTCCCATTGTCGACACAGACTCTATGTTATTGCGTGCTGGGTTAGCTATTGATCTTCTCCCTCTTTCCAAAAACAATAATAGCAATTAAGGGGTTTCAAGCTGGGCGCTGGCCTCTCCTAAGCCTCTCATTGCTATTCAATGTGTCGGCCTGACCGCTGGCCCCTGATGTGACCAGCGCCTGTGTCATGGCCCCCCTGCCACACACACGCGCACATACGACAAGCGCCTGCACACACACACACACACGCAACACCCCACCCAGCCCTAGTCTTTGATTAATGTTAATTTCTTTGTTTACACCAGGAGCAATAGGTCTCCTCTCTAATTGCCCGTTCATTAGGGGTCCAGGCGTGGCCAGGGCCCTCCATCACTGTGGGGTATCCCCCCCATCTTGAATGGATGAGGCCAGCTAGGTCCAAGGGGCGGGCCAAACCACACAATGCTCATTTTGGGGACAGGGGCCCATGGTGCCATAGCTATCTCACTGAGGGGATTCGCTGGAAGTTCCAGTTAAGATGCAAAGTGACTGGAAATACATCTCACATGTCGCGCAAGGACGTCAAATCCAGTGTATCCATAGGCTGTTGTAGGCTGGACTTCTTCACGAAAACTGCCACCGCAATAAAGCCCACAGTTTAAATTGAGACAGGCAGGGAGAACATGTGATATTGCATTATACTGTAGATATTTCGATATATACACACTGTAAAGGGGTTACTGTGAATTTGACTGTAGCTTACAGGCAGCTCGGTGGCAAGTAAAATTCTGTATTTCATATTACAGTACAGCTACTGTAATATAAATACGGTATCAAAGCAAGTACTGTGTAACAATAATAACACCCTTAATAGTCCTGTATTAACTGACCGATGTAGCCGTCTACAGCGTGGGCCCAATTTTTATTTTAGCAACCATTCTTTATTGGAAAGGAGTTTGTATTTCACAGTATTTTACTGTAATTACAAGGGATTGGTGAAAGCAGGTTGGCTGCTAGGTAAAGTGTTTACACAATACTATACATTAATGAATATTTGGTGTTATATGTCAGTTGCACTTCTAGAGGCCTTAACAAAGGCTTCTAAACTGGCAGCGACTACAGGGTAAAACAGACCCAAAAGGACATGAGAAAATGCTCAACCATTTAAAGGTTAAGACTTAAGGTTAAGGTTAAGACCACTCCAATCTGTCCCCTATACAAATTGATGGGGCATTATAACCACATAGGAGTTAATTCTCAATCACGGGTGCAACTAAAATAGCCTTTTAGAAGGCACGCCTGAAAATATGTTAATGGGCCGGAAACAACAATAGCATGTAGTGAAACCACGAGTGGTCAAACGTTTTTCCAAATATATGGTAGGGTACTGTATTCTGTGGGGTGGAATTACAGTACCAATCGAAATACAGCAATTATTTGCCCCGCCCACAACATTTTCTCACAATGCACCATCATTTACAGTATACTGCAGCAAAAAATAGTATTTTACTGTTGATAATGCCCCAAATTACAGTAGAATACTGAAATGTATACACTACTGTAAGTCACTCTGGATAAGAGCGTCTGTTAAATGACTAAAATGTCAAATGTACTGAGATGAAGCGTATCACCTGTTGTGCCAAAAAGGCCCATTTTGTTTGAATTGAACCAAACTGAAGTAGAATAAATCAAGGACACAGAAAGACTATGCTGGTTCACGTTGTCATGTCCAGCATGGTTCTAGCAACTGGCTGCATAACCAGACCAGGGCAGTACAGCTCACCTTAGCTCAATAGTTGGAAAAGTGTACAAGAAACCAGGAAGAAAGTGGAAAAGAAAAGAGGCAACTGGGAGAGAGAAATAGAGCAAGAGAGAGAAACAGAGGACACAGAGCACTCGAGAGAGGGAGAGAGAGGGTTCGAGGGGGGTTCCAAGTCATTCCTCTGATCTCCGCATGAATCTCCCCGTTTCTCAAAAAACGCTTGTCTGCAATTTCCACTCTAATGGTTGTGCCTGAGGCGATAATATGATAATGAGCTTGCTATCACCTGGGGCGAACTTTTCTCTGCGGCGCAGAGTCCCTACTCGGTCCTGCAGCGTTGCCTTTGATTAACGATGCGTGGTAATCCTGAGCGCGCGGGACAGGCCACAGACGGAATCCCTCTCGTTTGTGGAGCGCTCTGCAACAAAAGGCACAGGTGGAATTACAGACGCTTTACATCCGATAATTAAAAACGGTGCAACCCCGGTGTAGCTCTCCCCGCCACCACTCGTTAGCCACACACACACACACACCGGTGCATGTGCACGTGCAATACATGTACACACAAGCACACACACACACACATACACAGCAATGGCCCCATAACACAGGGTTCTGTGTCTGTCCTGTCGTGGCACAAGCTGTTAAAACCGATACAACCACAGTAGTCAAATAAAGAAAGATGGAGTTGCTTTTCCTCACATCTCTTCCTTACAACCTCTCTCAGACCATTTCTTTCTTTCATTCCCCGCTTTCCCACTCCTTTATGTTGAGATTCTGTATTCCGTTTCCCTCCAACACCACCACACTAGAAATCATATTGAAACAGACTGCTGTATGAGAGAGAACTATATGATTATTGGACCACAACCACTCGTCAGGCCATAATAAGTAACATCTGTTTTGAGTTGTGGAAGAAGCCAGAGAATTACACTTCAAGCCTACACTGATGGCCTATTGTGGTAATACAATTATAAGGCGTTCAAACTCTCCTCTGATTACTCTATGGGATTGTAATCTCATGCTCTGATTACACTCAGTGAAAGGCAAATGAGTGACTGTACTGTAGCACCACTTAGTCAGAGGCGTTGGAATGTGCAGGTTTAAAACAGGCCCCATCGCATTCAATTACAAATAGAATCACTGTGAATTATAGGATCTCTATGCCCCACAACTGAACAGCGTCTGAACAACGCCTGAACAACGTCTGATCAACGCCTGAACAATGTCTGAATAAAGTCTAAACAACATTTGATCACAACTCTGACGTCTGAACAATACCTGAACAATGTCTGATCACAAATCTAAAGTCTGAACAATACCTGAACAACGTCTGAACAACGTCTGATCTCTAATGAGGGTGTTAGTTCGTTAACGCTGACACCCAGTTTAGCCTGAGGTAAGAACACATCCCGTGTGTGGACCTGCATCACCAACCAGGTGCTGGGTATGAGGAACACTGATGATTCAGACCCCTTGGGCTATTTATTTGTTGTGTGTTTACAGACAGACACCAGCCTGGCCTCAGAGCCATACTAAAATATACTTTATGTATTTCTGAGCACCTCCAAAATGCATGGTACTTACTAATGGTGTAGTTATGTTGTTAGACAGAAATTAAAGCAGTGAGGTTGGTCAGGAATGATGGGTGGGCGTAATCTGCGACGTCTAGCAATCCAAAAGTTCGAGTCGCTTCGGGGACAACAGTAGCATGTTAGCTAAACTTAACCGATTTCACCTAACCTGCTAGGTAAATTCTCCTCACCTTTGTCGTTTTAGTTCTCCTAACCTTTGACATAAATTATCCTGACCTTTGTCGTTAATTCCACTAACCGCCAACGTAAATTCTCCACGTAAAAGGCTTTGCATGGTCAATTGACGTCTGAAGTGGCCGTACATTATTTACTGCGATGCAGCCTATGCAGATTTCAGGTCTTTCATACTTCTTGCGCTTAACGGAGCAGATCTATTGTGAAGTAAGTCGTCAAAGAAGTACATTTGTATTTGTACAGGAAGTTTATACATGACGTCCCCACCTACCATCAACCAATCATGTCAATGTGGAGCTAATATGGAGCCCCCCGCATTGTTACAAAATTTGAGAGGCGCGCGGCGATGCGGTACAGAGCCTGATTTGGCCATCTGCATGTCTCCGGGGAGACTCCTCAATTGCATCACACCCTCCAAACGAAGCCTCCGACCACATAAACGGATCAAGCATAAGTTGGCTTTAATTCTCCTTTGTTGTTACAGCACAACCTGGTCTCAGAGAAAGACGTATAATACTATACATATGATATGGTACTTCATCCAATTCATATGCTATTGTATGACCGGGTAAGACATATGATACTATACGTCCTATAATTCGTATGATATTGTACGACCGCTATTCCATTCGTAATGTAACTTAATCTATCATACCAAAAGGTATCACAGGTTTTCGTACAGAATAATACGAATTTCCCTGAGACCACGTTGTAGACACATCACACATATGCTAAGAAAAGGTCCTACCTCGAGAAACATTTGATGCCATGGAACTAAAGTAATTGTCAAGCCAATCTCAATGTTGAGGCAATTGGGATATCAAATCAAATTTGATTTGTCACATGCTTCGTAAACAAGAGGTGTAGACTAACAGTGAAATGCTTACTTCCGGCCCTTCCCATCAATGCAGAGAGAACCATATAGAACAAATAATAACACGAGGAATACATATACAATGACTAATGATAACTTGGCTATATACACGGATATAGGACACAGGTGCCATTACTAAGCCTTTCAAATAAATCAATCTAAAGAAAATACGTTTTAACAACTCATTTAGCTACAGTAGGTGTGGATCTAGTCTCTAAGCGGTTTGTTAAAGAATTAAAAACCTTGCCACAAGTCATGCCCACATTGGAGAGGCTTTGTCTCTGTGTGAGATCGGCTAAGCAAATGAAGGGAAATTAATTATCATTTTGCCAGGAGGGCTTTACATCCCAGATTAGCCCCCTCCAGATCCTCCTCAATTTATGATCTATGTTTTAATGAGGGATTGCTCTGCATCTGGCTCCTAACTCAAGTGACTGACTATCAGTCAATGGAATCCATAAATTATTTTTTCTATTGATAAAGTTTGTAAAGTGTGGGCTAAAACTTTCTTTGAAAAGGGATCCATCTGTCCTTCGATCCTTGATGGTGCTGCAGATCTGTCACTATGGGACTTGTGAAAGGGTCTGTGTGTGTATCCATGCCAGGCTTAAGAGATTACTTTTAGGTAGTAAAGAAGGAAGGAAGGAATAAAGGAACAAAGGGAGAAAGGAAGCATTTCCAAAGTCTTCAAACAGGACACATGACCTCTGACCTTTTGTCGAATCAAATCAAATGTTATTTGTCACTTTCTTCATAAACAACAGGTTTAGACTAACAGTGAAATGCTTACTTACGGGCACCTCTGGGAGGGGGGCGTGTGAGGTCACCGTGGGGGGGAAACGTGATGCCCTTTGTTACTGGTGAATTATTCACAGCACCTCTTGCGGTTTCGTCTCAGGATTGTCTCTCGTCCTGAAACCCAATGCTTAGTCTGCACTGCTCCCCCAGGAGAATCCAAGTTCACTCCCCACCGCACCACGTCTCGGAGAAAGTGCCTACGGAGAGAGAGAGAGAGAGAGAGAGAGAGAGAGAGAGAGAGAGAGAGAGAGAGCAAGAGAGATAGAGGAAAGGAGAGAGAGAGATAAAGGGATGGAGAGAGAGAGAGAGCAAGAGAGAGAGGGAATGGGGGGAGAGAGAGAGAAAGAGGGAGAGAGAGAGATGGAGAGAGACTGCACTCCTCAGGGTTGACGTCCTAAGAGGTTGACACAGTTAGCATAATTGGCAATCAAGTGAAGTTCATGACAAAGCAGGTCCAGAAACAGACAGATCACGTAAATGCCCAATGCAGCTGTTTTATCTCAATATTACATTCTTTTTGGGTAACAATTAAGTAGTTTATTGGGATTATTTTCAATTAAAATGGTTAAAAATAAACAAAAATAGCTTCTTAGCAAAGAGTTAAAGGACTGTCTGGGAGGTCTGAGTAGGGAGGGGAAAACTGAAAACTAGCTGTTATTGGCAGAGTAGTTTGGAACTCTCTTTCTTATTGGTCTATTAACTAATTAACCACATGGTGATGTCACCAGGCAGGCCAAAACTCCATCCCGCCAAAACAGTCTTTTCAAATAGCCCTTTTAGTGATTTCTCATAATTATTCATAATCTTTTACAATTTCACAGTATTATTCCAACCTCATAGTGTGGAAATATATATAAAAGACTCGTACGACTTCACCATGCCGCACTGCCACCTTTAAAATAGGAAGAATAATTCTCACATTTGACATTTTAATCATTTAGCAGATGCTTTTATCCAGAGCGACTTAGTTAGTTCATTCATCATAAGATAGCTTGGTGGGACAACCACATATCATAGGCATAGAAAGTACTATGGGGCGGGACTGTGAGATTATTTAAGAAACTCTATGAAGAGGTAGGGTTTCAGATGTTTTCGGGAAGATGGGCAGGGACTCTGCTGTCCTAGTTTCAGGGGGAAGCTGGTTCCACCATTGTGGTGTCAGGACAGAGAAGAGCTTGGACTGGGCTGAGCGGCAGCTGGGAGGGCCAAGAATGGAGTGCTTGGGTTGTGGTGTAGCATTTCTCTACGGCTGGCCATGCTTTCCACCTGGCTACCCCAACCCCAGGCCAACAGCCCCCCCCCCACTTCTCCTTCACCCAAATCCAGATAGCTGATGTTCTGAAAGAGCTGCAAAATATGGATCCCTACAAATCAGCTGGGCTAGACAATCTGGACCATCTCTTCCTAAAATGATCCGCCGCCATTGTTGCAACCTCTATTACTAGTCTGTTCAACCTCTCTTTCGTATCGTCTGCGATTTCTAAAGATTGGAAAGCGGCCGTGGTAATCCCCCTCTTCAAAGGGGGTGACATTCTAGACCCAAACTGTTACAGAACTATATCCATCCTGCCCTGCCTTTCTAAAGTCTTTGAAAGCCAAGTGAACAAACAGGTCACCGACCATCACGAATCCCACTGTACCTTCTCAGCTATGCAATCTGGTTTCCGAGCTGGTCACGGGTGTGCCTCAGCCACGCTCAAGGTCCTGAACGATATCATAACCACCATCGATAAAAGACAGTACTGTGCAGCCGTCTTCATCGACCTGGCCAAGGCCTTCGACTCTGTCAATCACCGTATTCTTATCGGCAGACTCAACAACCTTGGTTTCTCTAATGACTGCCTCGCCTGGTTCACTAACTACTTCTCAGATAGAGTTCAGTGTGTCAAATCGGAGGGCCTGGTGTCCGGACCCCTGGCAGTCTCTATGGGGGTACCACACGGTTCAATTCTCGGGCCGACTCTTTTCTCTGTATATATCAATGATGTGGCTCTTGCTGCGGGTGATTCTTTGATCCACCTCTACACAGACGACACCATTCTGTATATATCTGGCCCCTTTTTGGACACTGTGTTAACAAACCTCCAAATGAGCTTCAACGCCATACAACACTCCGTCCGTGGCCTACAACTGCTCTTAAATGCTAGTAAAACAAAATGCATGCTCTTCAAACGATCGCTGCCCGCACCCGCCCGCCCGACTAGCATCACTACTCTGGACGGTTCTGACTTAGAATATGTGGACAACTATAAATACCTAGGTGTCTGGCTAGACTGTAAACTCTTCTTCCAGACTCACATTAAGCATCTCCAATCCAAAGTTAAATCTAGAATCGGCTTCCTATTTCGCAACAAAGCCTCCTTCACTCACGCTGCCAAACATGCCCTCGTAAAACTGACTATCCTACCGATCCTTGACTTCGGCGAAGTCATTTACAAAATAGCCTCCAACACTCTACTCAGCAAATTGGATGCAGTCTATCACCGTGCCATCTGTTTCTATAAGTCTTTGCTAGGTAAAGCTCAGTCTTATCTCACCTCACTGGTCACCATAGCATCACCCACCCGTAGCACGCTCTCCAGCAGGTATATTTCACTGATCATCATCATCTCCCTCACTAACTTTAAGCGTCAGCTGTCAGAATAGCTTACCGATCGCTGCAGCTGTACATAGCCCATCCAACCAACTACCTACCTCATCCCCATACTTGTTTTTGTGCTCTTTTGCACACCAGTATTTCTACTTGCACATCCTCATCTGCACATATGTCACTCCAGTGTAAATTGCTAAATTGTAATTACTTCGCCACTATTGGCCTATTTATTGCCTTACCTCCTTCCTTACTTCATTTGCACACACTGCATACAGATTTTTGTATTGTGTTATTGACTGTACGTTTGTTTATCCCATGTGTAACTCTGTGTTGTTGTTTTTGCCGCACTGCTTTTTGCTTTATCTTGGCCAGGTCGCAGTTGTAAAGGAGAACTTGTTCTCAACTGGCCTACCTGGTTAAATAAAGGTGAAATAAAAATAAATAAAAGGAGGGAGTCAATGCTTTGATGTTTGCAGTGAATGTCAAGGTGTTGTCCAGGATCACGCCAAGTTTCTTTGCACTCTGGGAGGGGGACACCGTGAAGTTGTCAACCGTGAAGGAGAGATCTTTGAGCGGGCAGGCCTTCCCCGGGAACGTGAGAACCTGGTTATATACCCAGAAAAGAGGAGAAACCACTCCCCCTCCAATAGAGGCACTGATTACAAAAACAACAGTCACAAATTGCTCCGCCCCTTCATCCTGGTTGATGTGTCAACAATCATCTGCAAGTTAATAGCAGTCAGCAGCTCACACACCAAGTAGGCTCCTGTGAAGACAGGCAGCACTTAAAGTAGATGGCCATAGACAACAACAAAATTATACTTTCCTGCCGATTTCAGGAGTCTTATAGCTGTAAAAAAAAAAAAAAAAAAAAAAAACATTAGAGGTTAGCAGAGACACCCCACTCACTGTCTTTTTCTAGTTCAATGAAAGTGAATGAACTAAGTAGACCAGACCCAGCTCCTATTGCAATGGTGGCTATGGGAGACACACCCAGCCGAGTAGATCGGAATTTACCATTTTTTTTCCAATGGTAAAAGGCCTGAGTGAACTATGTTCATTTATTCTCCATCTTTGATCTTAGTCCAAAATATTTCCATCAACTTCCTGAATCTCTGAAGACAGACAAACTGTAGTCTTATACTATATAATACCTGATGCACCGTATCACGACAAAATGTATGCGCTGTATCAATGGAATCCGACACAATCCTCAGTTTTAGGTTAACAAACCTTCAACTAAATTCACAACCTTTTGCTTATGGGTGTGGTGGAGAGGTGTGCCCTATTCTGTCCAATGATGTCTAAGATTCGGGGACCTTTTTGATACTCATGAGTGCCCATAGTGGAAATTGTTGGTGTCTCTTGAAGCTCTGTGATAAAATGAGCCTTTCGACATTGGGTAGTTTATGTATTAACGCTGTATAATCATCTACTTGAATTTCAATGTATTCCTTCACGGTTGTCTCACAATACAAAAAGTTTCACCTCACCATACCTGCACAGGACATTTATTCAAGTGGTTAACCAACGTGGGGGAAAAAAGCACAGTAAGGGATTTAAAGTAGGAGTGTGTCAAAGAGTTCATGCCATCACTATGCACATGTGCAACTCTTTCACGTTTTTTTGGAGGGGGGGGGGGGGGGGGGGGGTTAACCACCAAAGGGAGATTGAGCCAAGAAACACTTGTGGCTGAAATGAGGCGTGAGAGTAAGACACCAGTATGAAGCAGCCATGCAGCGTTCAACAGAGCGCAGGCTTCATCTCCTCTCAGACAGCTGGCATCAGCACTTCAAACCACTAAGTGCTGGGATTAGTCATAGAGGCCCTTTAATGCTGCACACATCCACCAAACATCAGGTGATCTCTTACACAATTGCGATAGAAAGTAAGTTGTGATCAAGCAGACTCATTTTACGAACACTATGAAGTTCCGCATTTGTAAGAGAGGCGTGATACTGTTTATGTTTGAACTACCTTTCATTACTCTGCACATCAGCCTGAA
The DNA here is from genome assembly GCF_029448725.1 of Salvelinus fontinalis. Classification (NCBI taxonomy): domain Eukaryota; kingdom Metazoa; phylum Chordata; class Actinopteri; order Salmoniformes; family Salmonidae; genus Salvelinus; species Salvelinus fontinalis. The sequence goes on along the minus strand of NC_074678.1, from coordinate 46,887,474 downwards.
TGAATCATTTTTGTCTATCTGTGATCCCTTCCATCCCTGTAATATCTCAGTGAGTGAATAGTAGCAGTTTCACACAAACACTTGACACGTTACAGACCATCACAATCAGTGCATTTGTGAAATAAGTAACAAGGCCAGTGAAATACAGCTTTAGCGTCTTTATTTCATGTTTTTGTTGTTGTTGCATAGGAAATGCACATCTTGCTCCCAGTAATTGAGTCTGCGTGGATGTGATGGTTTCACTAACGGACCGAGAGGGATGATTCTACACCAGTTTAATAAGAAACAACAGTAGAAAGGGAAATGGAAAAACAGTCACAAAGCGTTTCCAGGACAACTGAGTGGTAACAACAACTCCCATCATAACATAGGATGGATACAATGACAGTCAACCAACAATGGAGCTAGTAACATCCAACAAACAATAGGTGCTTAGTGGTTTATCGTTTTCTGTTCCATAAAAGCATAGTAGAGGCACAAGGTTTTCGTCAGTTTCACTTTTCTGTTGAATCATAAAACGTCTGATGGTGGTTTATGAGGACGCGGGGAGGCAGTGGCGGGATTCTGGGATAATGGAGGACTCCGTGATGGGGATGTGTGACTCAGACTGAACCAGGAGTTCACTGATCTCCTCCCTCGGTCACTCAGTTTCTCTCAAGCTGACTTTTGTCAAGATTGTCTTCATTACGACTAGTTTGACCATGGTGGAGATTTGAGACTGAAGGCTGGGGGAAGTTGCCATATTCACTAACACACCATATGAACAAGTATCTACAGCCGTTCAACTTCCTAGTTTGACGTCCAAAATGTAAAACACTAGTCTACTAAGGTCCACTTTTATTATGAAAGTAAATCAGGTCTGATTGAAATAGCCTACTGCCTAAATTTCGGGTTTCAAAGATAGCCGCTTCCCACATTAACGAGCTGACCAGTTTGGAACATGGGGCTTTAAGACATTGGGAAGTCTATCCTCGGGTGAGTTAGATGAGCCAATCGAGCTAACAGGATTGGGGCTTAGCATTGTTTAGCTGAGTCTCTTAGGTGTGCGAAGCCGTATTTATGGACCTTACCCATTCACCTTCGCACTGTTTCACAGCTCTTTTGAAGTGTTACCCTGGGAGCCTGAGCAGGCCTCGCTCAGAAAGCCCAACTTCGGGGCTCCCGGCAGCTCAATGAGGGATTCTGTCGTCGATAGTGCCGAACAGAGCAGAAATGACTGCGGCCATTGATTCCTCCCACCCGTAGGAAGGGCCTTTATGGGAGATTCACACTGGAGCTGCTGCGCTTCTCATGGTTCTCATCAATGGTACTCCCAGACTTGAGAAGAGCAGAGAGAGAGCGGAGTGCCGATGGTCAGTCAGTATAGGAGTGCAGGGGCCCAGTCATCATGGTACCACAACCATCGCTAAAGTCAATGAGGTTGATTGGAGGGAGTCCAACAAAAACACAACCTAACACAAGAGGCCAAATACCCTCCAAAAAACTCCGTCGGATGAGGATGGAGTCAGGATGGTTCAATAAAATCAAAGTGTAGAAATAAAGAAAATACGTTATACTTAGGGCGTGGTGAGAAAGAGAAGGGGTAAAAGGGGGTAGAAGTGACAGGAAAGGGGAAAAAAGAAAGACATAGCATTCAGATGTGTGTTGATTTTTTTTTTGTTATATTCATAACATCTTACTAGGCGATTATGGAAGATCATGCAGTTATATATTTATGGTTATTGTACATTAGCTATAATCAGAGGGGTCTGACAGACAGCAAAGGCTACTGGTGTTCAGAGATTTAAACAATTACAAACAATTATTGTATTCAGAAGAGCAATATACAGTTTTCACAGGCACTACATTTGATCTTTTTCATATATCATGTAATATGCTGGTTTGTTTTGATTTTTCTTTTTGAGTTTCATATAACTAGTTCAGTCCTTGAGCTGGGATCTCGAAACAAAAGAATTGATCATAAAAGAAGGCAAAGGCTGAATTGAACAAAGTAGATACCAAAGTTCACCATTTCAAATATACATACACATGGATAATATGTGTATATATACTTTATGGATACATATTTCATCAGTGCATAGTTCTCATGCAGATTAAACTGCTATGCTTTATACGTTGTCAGAAAGCATGATAGTAAGTTCAAATTGTCCCCTTTTATCGTTTTTCTCCCCCCTCGCCCGGCTTGATTTAGTACTTAGCACCATGTAATGGTTTTGCAAGAGGATACATAAATATCTTTGCAAAGGATTAGCGACAATGTATTTACTCGTTACAGTGGAGCGCTAGTGAACATCTTCCATGTTACCGCTCTTCGCGTCAAATTACTTTCCTCTATCCCTTCAAAGAGAACGTAACATACAGTATATGTCCCTTGCTGTTTTCCAATGAATTTGGTTCTATCAACAGGCAACAGTGTGTACATGTGTTCCTGTCTCTGAATAGTTGAATTGTCCTTTTCTAAATATTATCAACCCCTAAACTATGCCAAAGGAGTAAAGCAAAAGGGGAAATGGCACAGGTATAACAGGAATGGACAGAATTTTTCAATCTGGATTCAATGTCAGACAGAAAAGAGCTCAGCTCTGAACAGAAGTATCTCAGGTGTCATTGAAGCCACATCTTGCATGATTGTAACGCCGTTAGCGAGTACCATTCGCTGTATGTACCGTTCCCATTGGTATATTTCACATATTTAGGTCTCTAAATTGATTGAAAGTATTATTTGTTGTGTATTTTAGAAATACCCTGGTGGCAGCCTGAAAAATTCTGCCATTTCCATTGAACGACATTCTATTAGGCTTCTTCGGTCCTGAACCAAAGACTCTACAAGTACAGTGGATTTGAGGGGAAATCAATACAGCAACAATGCCCACAATAATTTGGACCGACGAACGACAACAAAAGGCTTTTGATGTACATTTGCAAAGCCAGGCCTTTATTCTACCGTTTCCTAATCGCGTGGTAGAATTCCTCAAGAACAGCTTCAATAGTGGTCATAATCCCCCTTTCAAAAAATCAAAGTAACAACAGGTGTAGTGAAACGTGTTAGGTGTAATCAGTGTTGGGAGTAACGCATTACAATAAGATTACCTTTTTTGGTGGTAACGAGTAATCTAACGGAGTGCTGTTCGACTTGAGTAATAATATTACAGCTACTGATCAAAGATAGGTCGTTGTTACTTTAGTTACTTTTGATATCCTTCCTTTCCTTTTACAGTTTTTGATCCAAATAAATATTTCAGAAGATTATTTTTCCTTCCCTCTGTGGGCGCAATATTTCAAAATCCCCATCCCAGATTCTAATTGTTTTCATCCTGAGTCTGACAACCTCTCACCAAATTCCAGCTTCGCATGCACTACGACTAACTGCTTCAGTCAGGGAGATGAAAAATGGCAGAAGTGTCTTAAACATAGAGTTTCTCAGCGTGGAAGTACTCCCATTACATTGATTAGGTAGGAGGACAAAATTATAAGAATATAACGGTCAAAATGTAAACTGTGCCAAGGCGAGAAACACCTCTCCACTGCTGAAAACGCAACTTCAAATCACTTGAAACACCTGGAAAAGAAACACGCCAAGACAAAACTCGCAGCAAAAGACCCCCGAGGCCTGACCACTGCTGCTGAAGATGACTGTAAGCCAACCTCATCCAAACAACCAAGGCTGGATTTTAATCAATCAGGAGGACAGGCTGTACCCCAGGGAGAGCTGAACAAGCTTGTAGCTGGGAATGTAGTACAGGAAATGCTTGTGTCTGTCATTATTGGGCTACTTGTGTTAGGTAATATATAACCTTTTTCTTGTAACGACCCCACCACCGGTCATAACAGATATCAACGTTCCGTGAGGATGGAACTAAGAATCTAACCGATGTGAGTGGATGGAAAAGGGAGGGAGTGGGCCGATGTGAGTGGATGGAAAAGGGAGGGAGTGGGCCGATGTGAGTGGATGGAAAAGGGAGGGAGTGGGCCGATGTGAGTGGATGGAAAAGGGAGGGAGTGGGCCGATGTGAGTGGATGGAAAAGGGAGGGAGTGGGCCGATGTGAGTGGATGGAAAAGGGAGGGAGTGGGCCGATGTGAGTGGATGGAAAAGGGAGGGAGTGGGCCGATGTGAGTGGATGGAAAAGGGAGGGAGTGGGCCGATGTGAGTGGATGAAAAGGGAGGGAGTGGGCCGATGTGAGTGGATGAAAAGGGAGGCAGTGGGGCGATGTGAGTGGATGAAAAGGGAGGGAGTGGGGCGATGTGAGTGGATGGAAAGGGAGGGAGTGGGCCGATGTGAGTGGATGAAAAGGGAGGGAGTGGGCCGATGTGAGTGGATGGAAAGGGAGGGAGTGGGGCGATGTGAGCCTCAGATTAGACAGATAGTCAAAATGAGCCGTTTGGTCCCCCTCTATTTCTCTTGGATTGCCCCACTTCTCCAACTTGAGCAGCATATTCATATGGGAATACTTTTTAAAGAGTGCTAGGGGTCCTAACTATTGGACTCTGTGGGCTAACAAATGAGACTCTGTATGGCACTTTACACATAGGGCTACCATTCAGGTGTGGTTTAAGGTGGTCTGTCCAATGATTGCAGAGATCGAGTGTGTCCGTTGACAATTGCCAGGCATGTTTTGGTACTCCACCCTGCACTGGATGATATTGACCAGTTATATCTTTCCTTAACTAGATTTGAGACACTCCAGAGGAGTATTTGGCAAAATGTTGAGAATAAGAAGCTCAAAATAAGATGTGGGTATGTAAAAGGAAAACCTCCTCTTCGCCGAGCCATCTAGAGTGAGTTAAAGGCGTGTATGTTTGTGGTTAATGCCCGTGGGTCTGGTGAATGGTGTGATAATGGTTAGGATATGGTAACGCAAGGAGAGGGAAGCCAAGTAGCATAACGGAAAATGTCAGTAGTGTTCGAGGCCCCTGTGGGTTGTTGTAAACTCCCATTTGTGGATGTGATTTTCAGAAAAGGTTCTCTTTTAGCACAAATGTGAATGACATTTTGCTGATTCAGTTAAGCATCAAGCGCCTCAGTGTCATAACCTTTCGAGGTCCCCAGTTTGTTTTACAGGGCGCAGAGGTTGACTGCAGATAAGTGATGTACAGGTTAGGCCAAACATGCAGCGCCAGTCTATAGGCTGTTCATAGCCTTGATGAAAAGTTACACAAAAGTTGGACAATAGATGAACAACTCACCTCTATCTAGGCAAGAGCCGTGTGTATGTTGACTGTGTCTGTGTTTTGCAAATGCCATGAAGAACCGCACGTGAGTGTGTGAATGGGAAGTGGTTTGAGAGGACCCACGGTTTCTGAGGACCATTTGGTGAGGAAGTGGGTGAGAGTGGGACAGGGAAAGAAATATGTGAAAAAGAACCATGTTGCATATCAAGCTGTTTATTTTCCTGCATGGAATGGTGAACACAAAAAAAGATGCCGAGATGCATTTATAATAGGGGCATCCTTTGGCTGTCTATGTCATTGTCTTCTGCCTAAACTAATTTTTAAATGCATAAAAAAAAACACTCTTCTTACCAATTTCCTCAGAATTACCTAGATTTAGCTTCATCAACACTGATGCAACAAATAACCTTCAACATACAGCATACTGTAACATCCATTTACAATGGGCTTTTCACCTCAATACCCTATACTTTTTAAGTATAGGAATACGCTATACCATCAAAAGAAGAACAAGTCCTTAAATACATACAAAAAGGAAAGAAAAAAAAGAAAAAGATAAGGAAACAGGAAAGTTTTCAACTTAAATCCAGTTCCCATGGAACAAACAAAACCAGTTCTATTAATGTGGCCTTAATACAAACAATCAGAGAATTCACAACACTAGTTTTTTCCTCATTTAATTAATGTTACAAAAGTCCTGCATTATAAAATAGGGCAGCTTTAAAATCAGTGTAATTAATAAAACTATACAACATACAAACACCACGTCTCCCACAGTCAGGCCTTTCGGCCCTGCTTGCTCCATAGCTTTTTACTCTCTTTCTCATCATCACCACATCTTTTGTCCACTTCTGTACCCATAACTAAATGACACACACAACACAAGAACAAAAACTGCCCAAACTATTGCTTTTAGTCTTTCTTTTTTTCTTTCTTTCTTTAAAAAGGGTGCAATTTTGTCGTATTTTACACACAGCCAAATCTTGCTGATTAGATGCTAGGCTGTCCACAACAAGGTTTTGTGACAAAAATGTCCGTGCAATTGTTTTTTTCCCCCTTCGCTCTTTTAAGCCCTGGAAGCAGTTTTGCAATAATTCTCACTATTGTCATTTAATTCATATTTTAGTGCAGATAATTAAGAAAGTAATGCCCAACTCATCGCTAAAGGGTAGGCAAGTACAAAGACAAAACAAAACGGTCCTACTAAATGAAACACACAACCCACGCAAGTGTTACTACTAAACCATCACGTTGGACACCTTGGGAAAGGCTTCCCAATACTCAAAATGTCGTTTTTAAAATGATATATGTAATAGACAGATAAACAATTCATATATATGCAACTTGGAAGTCCGTTTGAAGTAAAGGATATAGAAAGTGGGACTTTTGTTATTGTTGGACGTCATATTTCTTAGTCTGTCGAAAATGTGGATTTTGTGATGGAGAGGAAGTTTGACTTGTTGAAAGGCTTGCTTGTGACCAGAAATATACAAAAAGGAGAACCCTAATATATTTTGCGGTCATCTTGTACGTGTCGAATACAAATAAAGTAAAATACCCAAGCGAGGCTGACTAGGCTTTGGGAAACCTTTGTTCTCCAGGAGTGGGTCTGCCAAATGGACCGACCCCCAACCATGCAGCCAGTCAAGTGTAGGCTAACTTTATAAAAAATCTAATAAAAAGATCACCAAAAAAACAACTAAGTAAAAGGACTAGTGTATGTCTACATGAGTGCAAGCAGGTATTGCATATATCTTTCTCATTATTCACTTCTGGGAGAAAAAAAGACAAAAAAAACAAACAAAAAAAACGAGGATGACTCCAAAACAAAAAGTAGTTTCCATTTAGAAATTGCAGCAACATCCATAAATATCAATAGACTAATATTCTCAACACAAAAAAAATGGGTTACAGGTAGGGGGTGGCTTAGGGGTTAACTAAACTATCTACAAGATACAAAGCTAAGAGCTCTATTCCTACTCACTGAACGACTAAAAATGGGGCCATACCAGGGTGATTGACTCTGGCCTAGTTTAACAGCAGTACAAGACAGAGATAGTATGTCAGAACCTGTACTCACACAGCACTTCCATGTTGCATCATAGAGAGAAAAAGCACTGTTGTACGGGCCTGAGAGGTCTTCAAATAGCAGATGTAATACTGCGTATTATAACCAGCAATTTCATTGTATTTCATGTTCCTTATCAGTATTACAACTGTGATCACTCCTACACAATGGGAGGTGGGGGATGAAACAAATAAATCCAAAGGGGGGAAAAAAATGTAACTCTCCACATTGGAACATTGTGCAACAACTCGGGACTAGACCATCGCTCAAGGCACATTGATGAGGAACAATTGTTTCGTGCAATTTGAGAACATACAAACAAAATATATATACTTTAAGAAAAAAACGAGAACTGATAATTTCAAGAGGGAACGAAATAGGAAAAACGACTCAGAAATGATGAGAAGCGAATAAGAGTCTTAAAGATGTTCAGCTGGTTGATTGTGAAGGACAGCAGTAAAAAAAAAAAAGCCTCGAGGGGCCAAACAAATATAGACTATTGGCAAGTGCCTGATGTTGGGATTACAATAGTGTCTTTATTCACTAACTCTACATAATCTATGTAAAAATTTGTCACTAACACTAGAACATGCAGATATTTTTTTGTTGATTTTTTAAATAGTTTTAATACGTTTTTGATCGACAGTGGATGAGTCGGTCATAAGAGTGTATATATATAGTATGTATAGTATAGGAAACAAAAACAAAACAAAACTTGAATAAAATGGTAATTTGCATGCGAAGCGACTGAAAAGCTTCGCCGTCTGGTTGCGATCTTGCCTTCATGTAGATATCAACGTGTTCGCAACACAAATGCTCACAGAGGGTCCCTCTGCTTTTTCTCTTTCTCACTGAACTTCCACCCCCAGCCCATAAGCCAACTGCAGGAATAAGTGCTTCCGATTGGACAAGGCTTAGAGAAGGTCTAGCCAATCAAACCAGAACTTGGACGCCCATATAATATAATTTTTACAACAAAGTTGTTCCGGATTTTGCCTCATGAGAAATTTAAGGCGCTACTTCTTGATTTAAAATCACGTGCTTTCTTAAAATAAGTGAATCACTTTGCGTTTAAAAAAAATAATTAACTGCAGTCTAAAGCTGCAAGAGATGCTTTAAAATTATATTTCTTAAAGGGATTTTTCGTTCGACAATACTAACAAATTTACAAGATGGAACAAACAAAAAATACAGCTCCCCTTATTTTCTCACAAGGCTATCGTTCTAATTGACATTTATTTTTGTACCCCGATATTTTAGAGTCCCGGAGGTGTGAAAGGACTAGGAAGAAAAATATATATTCTTTTCACCAATTGTTTCAACGACCTATCTTACAAAGACATTTAACTATCCAACCGCTATCCAACGAAATTGCACTTTCCTCAATTCAATATTCCACTGTTCACGTAAGTCACGGATGTCTCCTGTCTAGTCAGTTTGTAGAATTACAGACCTTCTACCTGCCCTTTGCATTGTATAGCATCGTACAGACCATTAGTTTGTGGGTTGATCGGAAAGAACTGAAATTACCTTTATACAAAAATGAAACATGAACAAGCCTCCCAGACAGAAGTTATTTTCTCACAAGCCTCTCGTTGAAATACTTCTCTTCTCGTTGCAGCCTATTTACCAGCTTCAATATGTCACCCGATTGACCGATATTAAACATCAATACCCCATCCCCTCCCTCGTCCCCTGCCCTATGAGTTCACGGTGTGATGGTTGGTAGGTTGTTCTCCTCTGCATGGGGTTCCATTTGCACTGCTAGATGTCCCTGGAAAAGCCATGTGGCCGGGTGAAGGCCTTCAGCCTCTTGGTACGGCTGTGGGGGGAGAGTCCCTCCTCAGGGTTGAGTGTGGGATAGAGGGGGGGGGGGGGGGGGGGGATGAGAGGTGATGGTGGGGGGGGTGAGAGGTATTAACTGGTTGGTATCCGAGCCAGCTAAAACCTCCACATCCGCGAGCCACCCAACCAGGGGCAATAACCCCCAACAAACTCAACAGAGTACGGAAACAACAAGAGAGAGGGGCAAAGACGGAGAGGAAACAAGAGCTTTGATCTTCCCCTCGTTTCGGCACATACACGTACACAGGACGCATAGCTCTCTGTGCCTTTCTCGCCCGCCGGACCCTCTTCAAAGTTCGGCTACGACGACGAAAGGTATAGGGAAGCTCTTTGATTTAGTCACATGATCATGCCCCCTCCGCGGCAAAGTGGGGTGGACGAGAAGAAAGAAAAGGAACAAGACGACGTGCACTTTCCCAGGATATATAGGCTGCTAGCTCTCTTCCAATAAACAGTTGAGGTGACTGGTACTATATATGAATATAGGCATATAAACCAACCATGTGAATGGGGGATATATATGGGCTATATAGATATATAGTGTATCTAGCGGTGAGTAGCTCTCCTCTTGTTTTCTAGGGGTGGGGGGGGGGGGGGGGGGGGTGTTGTAGCCATGCTGATGCTCTAGTCTCTCAGGCGCTGGGGGTGAGGAGACGGCGACAGATTGGGTGGGGGGGGCGGGCTGTTGGGCTTCTCTCTGTCAGACGCGTGGGCACGTTTGCGGGGTGTTGGTCGGTTCAGGTCGGGTCGGACTCAGGGGAGAAAGTAGGGGGTCCAGCGATCTGTCCAGCGGGCGGCGAGGGGGTCTGGAGTCCTTATCCCAGGTACCACTGCAAAACAGCGAGAAGGACAGAGGGAGAGAAGAAGAGCATACATTTCAGATGAAGTTCATTTAAGCAGACAGTAAGTCCTATTGTTATGTCCGAGTCTGATACGTCAGCCCGCGCAGTTCCTTTTTCTCAAGAGTCGTTGCTCTCTCTCTACTTAGTACCTAGTTGCCATGGTGTTCCTATACTCTCCAGCCAGCCAGCCAGTCACATTGTGCCTTCTTCTCTGAACAATTTCAGCCATGAAATTCAGGCCTACATGATCAAATAGCAACACCCACTGGATTCTCCAATTACATCAAATGAACTACAGGACAAAATACAAACCCTCCAACCCAAAAATACCTATGGGGTTGATGGTATCCTAAATGAAATGATAAAATATACAGACCACAAATCCCAATTGGCTATACTTAAACTCTTTAACATCATCCTCAACTATGGCATATTCCCCAATATTTGGAACAAAGGACTGATCACCCCAATCCACAAAATTGGAGACAAATTTGACCCAAATAACTACCATGGGATATGCGTCAACAGCAACCTTGGGAAAATCCTCTGCATCATCATTAACAGTCGACTCGTACATTTCCTCGGTGCAAACAATGTACTGAACAAATGTCAAATTGGCTTTTTACCAAATTACTGTACGCCAGACCACGTATTCACCACGCACACACTAATTGACAAACAAACAAACTAAAACAGAGGCAAAGTCTTCTCATGCTTTGTTGATTTAAAAAAAAGCTTTCGACTCAATTTGGCATGAAGGCCTGCTATACAAATTGATGGAAAGTGGTGTTGGGGGAAAAACATACAACATTATAAAATCCATGTACACAAACAACAAGTGTGCGGTTAAAATTGGCAAAAACAAACATTTCTTTCCACAGGGCCGGGGGGGTGAGACAGGGATGCAGCTTAAGCCCCACCCTCTTCAATATATATATATATATATATATATATATATATATATATATCAACGAATTGGCAAGGGCACTACAACAGTCAGCAGCACCCTACTAGAAACTGAAATCAAATGTCTACTGTTTGCTGATGATCTGGTGCTTCTGTCCCCAACCAAGGAGGGCCTGCACCTAGATCTTCTGCACATATTCTGTCAGACCTGGGCCCTGACAGTAAATCTTAGTGATACAAAAATAATGGGTGTTCCAAAAAAGGTCCACGAATACAAATTCCATCATCTCGACACCGTTGCCCTAGAACACACAAAAAACTATACAGTTGTGGCCAAAAGTTTTGAGAATGACACAAATATAAATTTTCACAAAGTCTGCTACCTCAGTTTGTATGATGGTAATTTGCATATACTCCAGAATGTTATGAAGAGTGATCAGATGAATTGCAATTAATGAACTGAATCCCCCAAAAACATTTCCACTGCATTTCAGTCCTGCCACAAAAGGACCAGCTGACATCATGTCAGTGATTCTCTCGTTAACACAGGTGTGAAGGAAGGAAACAAAAGGAAACGATTCCCAAACCTTCCATAACAAAGCCATTACCTACAGAGAAATTAACCTGGAGAAGAGCCCACTAAGCAAGCTGGTCCTGGGGCTCTGTTCAAAAACACAAACAGACCCCACAGAGTCCCAGGACAGCAACACAATTAGACCCAACCAAATCATGAGAAAACAAAAATATAATGACTTAACACATTGTAAAAAATGTACAAAAAAAAGAGCAAACTAGAATGCTATTTGGCCCTAAACAGAGAGTACACAGTGGCAGAATACCTGACCACTGCGACTGACCCAAAATTAAGGAAATCTTTGACTATGTACAGACTCAGTGAGCATAACCTTGCTATTGAGAAAGGCAGCCGAAGGCAGACCTGACTCCCAAGAGAAGACAGGCTATGTGCACCCTGCTCATTTTGTGGGCAGTGTGGGCATAACCTCCTGCCAAATGTATGACCATTTTAGAGACACATATTTCCCTCAGATTACACAGACCCACAAAGAACACGAAAACAAATCCAATTTTGATAAACTCCCATATCTATTAGGTGAAATGCCACAGTGTGCAATCACAACAGCAACATTTGTGACCTGTTGTCACAAGAAAATTGTAACCAGTGAAGAACAAAACACCATTGTAAATACAACCTATATTTATTTATTTTCACTTTTATACTTGAACTATTTGCACATCCTCACAACACTGTATATAGACATAATATGACATTTGAAATGTTTTATTGTTTATTCTACTTTTGTTTATTATCTATTTCACTTGCTTTGGCAATGTAAACATATATTCCCCATGCCAATAAAGCCTCTTACATTGAATTGAGTGTGTGTAGTGGTGGTGTTTACATCCTTCAGTGAAATGCCATATTTATTGTTCTCTCCATTGTTCACGTTTCCAGTGAGCAAGCGCCCTGACACCTCTCCCTCCGTTCCTCTCTCTCTCTCTCTTTCCCTCCTCCCCCTCTTCTCAACTTCCCTCCTCCCTGCCCCAAGTTGAAGTTCATGCTACCATTAGCAAGACCCGGCCCATGGATACCTCCCTGTGTATCCCGCTTTCTCCCTCTCTTCCCTCACTCGGCCTCTTTCTCCCTCTCTTCCCTCACTCGGCCTCTTTCTCCCTCTCTTCCCTGACTCGGCCTCTTTCTCCCTCTCTTCTCTGACTCGGCCTCTTTCTCCCTCTCTTCCATGACTCGGCCTCTTTCTCCCTCTCTTCCATGACTCGGCCTCTTTCTCCCTCTCTTCCCTCACTCGGCCTCTTTCTCCCTCTCTTCCCTCACTCGGCCTCTTTCTCCCTCTCTTCCCTCACTCGGCCTCTTTCTCCTTCTCTTCCCTCACTCGGCCTCTTTCTCCTTCTCTTCCCTCACTCGGCCTCTTTCTCCCTCTCTTCCCTCACTCGGCCTCTTTCTCCCTCTTCCCTCACTAGGCCTCTTTCTCCCTCTCTTCCCTCACTTGGCCTCATTCTCCCTCTCTTCCCTCACTCGGCCTCTTTCTCCCTCTCTTCCCTCACTCTGCCTCTTTCTCCCTCTCTTCCCTCACTTGGCCTCATTCTCCCTCTCTTCCCTCACTCGGCCTCTTTCTCCCTCTCTCTCAGTTCTCCTCACTCCTCCTCCCCTGTCCCGCTGTGTTCTCCCTTGTCACTGTTCCGTGAGTTCGGAGCAGCCAGACGCTGCCGCAGACACTGTGCTACTGATTCAGAGGGAGCTCAGACACACACACACAACGTGAAAACACACACACACACGCACTCTGATACACATGCACGAAAGCAAACAATATGAGCAAATAACAGACTAGCGTCTCTCCTTTTTGGTTCACTTACACGTGTACTCAAAACACAATGAATGAAATCATCTTGAACATGAAGTATTCCATATAGCGGAAAGAAGCATCAAACTAAGTCATGAGACTAGAGGGGTGAAAGGACCCAAGGCTAAAACGAAAGGCCTGGTGTTTCAAATGAAGGTATTGTTTGAGTGTGTGCTTGTGCGCTGTGTATATTATGTGTGTGGTGTCTGTCCTGTGCGTTGTGTATATTATGTGTGTGGTGTCTGTCCTGTGCGTTGTGTATATTATGTGTGTGGTGTCTGTCCTGTGCGTTGTGTGTATTATGTGTGTGGTGTCTGTCCTGTGCGTTGTGTATATTATGTGTGTGTGGTGTCTGTCCTGTGCGTTGTGTGTATTATGTGTGTGGTGTCTGTCCTGTGCGTTGTGTGTATTATGTGTGTGGTGTCTGTCCTGTGCGTTGTGTATATTATGTGTGTGTGGTGTCTGTCCTGTGCGTTGTGTGTATTATGTGTGTGGTGTCTGTCCTGTGCGTTGTGTGTATTATGTGTGTGGTGTCTGTCCTGTGCGTTGTGTGTATTATGTGTGTGGTGTCTGTCCTGTGCGTTGTGTATATTATGTGTGTGGTGTCTGTCCTGTGCGTTGTGTATATTATGTGTGTGGTGTCTGTCCTGTGCGTTGTGTATAATATGTGTGTGGTGTCTGTCCTGTGCGTTGTGTATATTATGTGTGTGGTGTCTGTCCTGTGCGTTGTGTGTATTATGTGTGTGGTGTCTGTCCTGTGCGTTGTGTGTATTATGTGTGTGGTGTCTGTCCTGTGCGTTGTGTGTGTTATGTGTGTGGTGTCTGTCCTGTGCGTTGTGTATATTATGTGTGTGGTGTCTGTCCTGTGCGTTGTGTGTATTATGTGTGTGGTGTCTGTCCTGTGCGTTGTGTATAATATGTGTGTGGTGTCTGTCCTGTGCGTTGTGTATATTATGTGTGTGGTGTCTGTCCTGTGCGTTGTGTATATTATGTGTGTGGTGTCTGTCCTGTGCGTTGTGTGTATTATGTGTGTGGTGTCTGTCCTGTGCGTTGTGTATAATATGTGTGTGGTGTCTGTCCTGTGCGTTGTGTGTATTATGTGTGTGTGGTGTCTGTCCTGTGCGTTGTGTATATTATGTGTGTGGTGTCTGTCCTGTGCGTTGTGTGTATTATGTGTGTGTTGTGTCTGTCCTGTGCGTTGTGTATATTATGTGTGTGGTGTCTGTCCTGTGCGTTGTGTGTATTATGTGTGTGGTGTCTGTCCTGTGCGTTGTGTATATTATGTGTGTGGTGTCTGTCCTGTGCGTTGTGTATATTATGTGTGTGGTGTCTGTCCTGTGCGTTGTGTGTATTATGTGTGTGGTGTCTGTCCTGTGCGTTGTGTGTATTATGTGTGTGGTGTCTGTCCTGTGCGTTGTGTATAATATGTGTGTGGTGTCTGTCCTGTGCGTTGTGTGTATTATGTGTGTGTGGTGTCTGTCCTGTGCGTTGTGTATATTATGTGTGTGGTGTCTGTCCTGTGCGTTGTGTGTATTATGTGTGTGGTGTCTGTCCTGTGCGTTGTGTGTATTATGTGTGTGTGGTGTCTGTCCTGTGCGTTGTGTATATTATGTGTGTGGTGTCTGTCCTGTGCGTTGTGTGTATTATGTGTGTGTGGTGTCTGTCCTGTGCGTTGTGTGTATTATGTGTGTGGTGTCTGTCCTGTGCGTTGTGTGTATTATGTGTGTGGTGTCTGTCCTGTGCGTTGTGTGTATTATGTGTGTGGTGTCTGTCCTGTGCGTTGTGTGTATTATGTGTGTGGTGTCTGTCCTGTGTGTTGTGTATATTATGTGTGTGGTGTCTGTCCTGTGCGTTGTGTGTATTATGTGTGTGGTGTCTGTCCTGTGCGTTGTGTGTATTATGTGTGTGGTGTCTGTCCTGTGCGTTGTGTGTATTATGTGTGTGGTGTCTGTCCTGTGCGTTGTGTGTGTGCTCCTGCACGTTGCTAGCCGCTCTTTTCCTGCCCGCCCAGGCCCGTGAGTGTGCTGGCTCGTGACTCGTTGAAATTCTACTGCCGGGCCCGCGCACGCTGCTGCTCGGCGGCAGAGAAGACTGGAAGGTTAGTTTTTAATCAATACAAGTTGCTGACGCTAGGACTTTCTGCCTCGCTCACTCTCTCTCTCTCTCTCTCTCTCTCTGCAGTGCAGCTCCTTCCCTCCCCCCATCCTTGTCTACTAGTAACTTTCAACCCCCCCCCCCCCCCCACCCCGGACTCCTTTTTCATCTCATCCCTCCTTCATTACTTCCCTCCCGCCCCCCTTCTTCCCCCTGTCCTGGGGAGACGGGCTCTTGCAGACCAGACAGGGTGTGTGTGTGTGTGTGTGTGTGTGTGGACAGTGGGGTAGTGTTACCACACAGTGGATTGGTGCTGGTACTTGTGATTTAGAATACAAATACTCAGACACTGTCAGGGCACAGTACTACAAGCACAGAATGATTGAAAAAAAATGGGGACGAGAGAGAGGGGGGGGTGAGAGAGCGAAGGATGACGAAAGAAAGCAAGAAACACACACACAAGTAGCAGACGGACACGTTCAATTGATTACCAGTGTGTGTCTTGTTAGTAGAACCAGAGGAAGATGTTATTGGGGACATGTGTTGCTCTGTTAGGCTAGACCGGGGTGGTTGGAGCTGGAACTGGTGCCCCAGGGCTCCACTATAACTCGAACCATTACACTGTGGTGTGTTCCAGTGCCCACAGGAATGCCCACCAGATGCCCGGCCGGGGATGAGCAATGCCATGTGTTGTGGGGCCCGAGCGGGCACAGGGAGGTGGGGCGAGAAATGGCCCTTTGTGACCCCCCCATGTGCCACTAGTGACCGCACACACATGGGCAAACACACACATAGGCATGTACGTACACACACACAGAGATAGAGAAAGAGGGAGGGACTCCTCTGTGCCCGCTATCCGTCGTGAGGGAGGCGAATAAAAGCAACTTTGTTTTTATTCGGTGGTCTGACGGAACACAAACTGGTGAGGAGCTCCACCGCAGGCAAGACCATACTTCAGTCATTCTCTCGTCCCCTCCATCCTTCGCCCTCTCTCTTTCACTCAATCCATGCCCCTCTCTTTCTCCCTCCCGTCTCTCTCTTTCCGTCCCTCTCTCCCTCCCTTTCTCTCCCTGAATGAGACATTAGACTGTAAAGACACAGACCTGGGTGTTTCTGCCACTCAGACACAGAGAGTGTTTGGAGATCTACAGGTATGTTTGTGTGGTTATAGCCTGGGCCCAGATTCACAAAAAAACGTCTTATGCAAAAAACGTAAGAAGCTTCTAATGAAAAAATGTGCAATTCGTAAGTGCAATTCCTTAACAATATCTTAAGTTTGAATGATTTTCCTACGAACTTCTGAAATATATTCTTACAAATCTTCTTAAGATGTGTGTTGCTAGGCAACCGTTTTAGCTAGTTATCTAGCTAGCAATGGCAATCATGTTAGCATATTTCATACTGAGATTACTGTGCTAAAACATGTTCTTGGGTTTAAAATAATCAATACTGAAACTTTCAGATTCATTTTGTGAGTGAATTAAACATGTTAAATTGCTTTCATGAGCTTTTTCTCTCACTGCCCTTAGTTTGAATTTTTTGGTTTTATTATTTAACCAGGCAAGTCAGTTAAGAACAAATTCTTATTTACAATGACGGCCTACCCCGGCCAAACCCGGACGACGCTGGGCCAATCGTGCACCGCCCAATGGGACTCCCAATCACGGCCGGATGTGATACAGCCTGGATTCGAACCAGAGACTGAGAGTGACGCCTCTTGAACTGGGATGCAGTGCCTTAGACCGCTGCGCCACTCGAGAGTCCAGTTTAAAACAAAGGTTCAGCTGTCTTGGAATTAAGAACATTTGCAATACCTTTATTTTCAAGAATCGGACTTCTTCTTAACGTTTTGCTTAAGGAGAAACATAAGAAAAAGCACGAGAACATTTCCAAGAACCTTTTTGAGGAATAGCAACTTTGCTTAACTTCCTTCTTAAGTCTATAGTTAAGGAAAAAACGGCAGTTAAGAAGAGATTTCTTCTTAAGAAGGTTTTTGTGAATCTGTGCCCTGCTCTTTTTTTCAGGACATTCTTTCTACCTCCAATCTGGGGCTAGATAGATAGAAATCACACAACCAGACCAGTAAAAGTGGTGGTGGTGGTGAGGGCAACTATTTAATACGAGAGACAGCAGAAGGGACGACAGAAAGAAAAATTAAAAAATTAAAAAGAGAGAGAGGGAGACATAGAGTCCCAGGGTTGGAACAGTAAATAACACACAGGCCCAGGGAGAGAGAAAGGTGGGGATTCCAACCCTCACACTCTAGCTCTGCAGCTGTTTGCTCCGGGGCTGTCTGTGTGTGTGTGTGCGCGCGTATCGGTGTGCGTGAGTGTGTGCACAGTACGACGCTAGCAGCAGGTAACAGACAGCCGCTCTGCGCTCATCCGTCTGGGTGTCCTATCTGAACGCCTTCAAGGTGAAGCTGGTTTTATATGGATGGGTTGGTGCACACACACACGCACAGACTGACAGACACACACACACTTGAGTCATCGAGTCAAGCATGGCGCAGTGTGGAGCGAGAGAGAAGCAGAGGAGAGAGGGGGAGTTAGGAGGAAGGACACACACCCGGGGAAAGAGTGTGGTGTGGGATCTTGGCCTGTTCCTTTAAACTCCCTTTCAATGGAACCAGTAATCTCATCACGTGGAGAAGTGCTGACTCAGGCCGCTGGGTAAAGTGCCTGCAGATGAGTGTCATCTCAGAGGAGTTCAGCCTCATGTAATGCAAACCAGCTCCCAGCACCCAGAGTGGTGAGCTGATGAAACCACCTCTCCCTCGCGCCCCACATCCCTTCCCTCTACCCCTCTATTCCACCTCTCCATCGCGCCCCACATCCCTTCCCTCTACCCCTCTATTCCACCTCTCCCTCGCGCCTCACATCCCTTCCCTCTACCCCTCTATTCCACCTCTCCCTCGCGCCCCACATCCCTTCCCTCTACCCCTCTATTCCACCTCTCCCTCGCGCCCCACATCCCTTCCCTCTACCCCTCTATTCCACCTCTCCCTCGCGCCCCACATCCCTTCCCTCTACCCCTCTATTCCACCTCTCCCTCGCGCCCCACATCCCTTCCCTCTACCCCTCTATTCCACCTCTCCCTCGCGCCCCACATCCCTTCCCTCTACCCCTCTATTCCACCTCTCCCTCGCGCCCCACATCCCTTCCCTCTACCCCTCTATTCCACCTCTCCCTCGCGCCTCACATCCCTTCCCTCTACCCCTCTATTCCACCTCTCCCTCGCGCCCCACATCCCTTCCCTCTACCCCTCTATTCCACCTCTCCCTCGCGCCCCACATCCCTTCCCTCTATCCCTCTATTCCACCTCTCCCTCGCGCCCCACATCCCTTCCCTCTACCCCTCTATTCCACCTCTCCCTCGCGGCCGACATCCCTTCCCTCTACCCCTCTATTCCACCTCTCCCTCGCGCCTCACATCCCTTCCCTCTACCCCTCTATTCCACCTCTCCCTCGCGGCCGACATCCCTTCCCTCTACCCCTCTATTCCACCTCTCCCTCGCGCCCCACATCCCTTCCCTCTACCCCTCTATTCCACCTCTCCCTCGCGGCCGACATCCCTTCCCTCTACCCCTCTATTCCACCTCTCCCTCGCGGCCGACATCCCTTCCCTCTACCCCTCTATTCCACCTCTCCCTCGCGGCCGACATCCCTTCCCTCTACCCCTCTATTCCACCTCTCCCTCGCGCCTCACATCCCTTCCCTCTACCCCTCTATTCCACCTCTCCCTCGCGGCCGACATCCCTTCCCTCTACCCCTCTATTCCACCTCTCCCTCGCGCCCCACATCCCTTCCCTCTACCCCTCTATTCCACCTCTCCCTCGCGGCCGACATCCCTTCCCTCTACCCCTCTATTCCACCTCTCCCTCGCGCCTCACATCCCTTCCCTCTACCCCTCTATTCCACCTCTCCCTCGCGGCCGACATCCCTTCCCTCTACCCCTCTATTCCACCTCTCCCTCGCGCCCCACATCCCTTCCCTCTACCCCTCTATTCCACCTCTCCCTCGCGGCCGACATCCCTTCCCTCTACCCCTCTATTCCACCTCTCCCTCGCGGCCGACATCCCTTCCCTCTACCCCTCTATTCCACCTCTCCCTCGCGCCCCACATCCCTTCCCTCTACCCCTCTATTCCACCTCTCCCTCGCGGCCGACATCCCTTCCCTCTACCCCTCTATTCCACCTCTCCCTCGCGGCCGACATCCCTTCCCTCTACCCCTCTATTCCACCTCTCCCTCGCGCCTCACATCCCTTCCCTCTACCCCTCTATTCCACCTCTCCCTCGCGGCCGACATCCCTTCCCTCTACCCCTCTATTCCACCTCTCCCTCGCGGCCGACATCCCTTCCCTCTACCCCTCTATTCCACCTCTCCCTCGCGGCCGACATCCCTTCCCTCTACCCCTCTATTCCACCTCTCCCTCGCGCCTCACATCCCTTCCCTCTACCCCTCTATTCCACCTCTCCCTCGCGGCCGACATCCCTTCCCTCTACCCCTCTATTCCACCTCTCCCTCGCGCCCCACATCCCTTCCCTCTACCCCTCTATTCCACCTCTCCCTCGCGGCCGACATCCCTTCCCTCTACCCCTCTATTCCACCTCTCCCTCGCGCCTCACATCCCTTCCCTCTACCCCTCTATTCCACCTCTCCCTCGCGGCCGACATCCCTTCCCTCTACCCCTCTATTCCACCTCTCCCTCGCGCCCCACATCCCTTCCCTCTACCCCTCTATTCCACCTCTCCCTCGCGGCCGACATCCCTTCCCTCTACCCCTCTATTCCACCTCTCCCTCGCGGCCGACATCCCTTCCCTCTACCCCTCTATTCCACCTCTCCCTCGCGCCCCACATCCCTTCCCTCTACCCCTCTATTCCACCTCTCCCTCGCGGCCGACATCCCTTCCCTCTACCCCTCTATTCCACCTCTCCCTCGCGGCCGACATCCCTTCCCTCTACCCCTCTATTCCACCTCTCCCTCGCGCCTCACATCCCTTCCCTCTACCCCTCTATTCCACCTCTCCCTCGCGGCCGACATCCCTTCCCTCTACCCCTCTATTCCACCTCTCCCTCGCGGCCGACATCCCTTCCCTCTACCCCTCTATTCCACCTCTCCCTCGCGGCCGACATCCCTTCCCTCTACCCCTCTATTCCACCTCTCCCTCGCGCCTCACATCCCTTCCCTCTACCCCTCTATTCCACCTCTCCCTCGCGGCCGACATCCCTTCCCTCTACCCCTCTATTCCACCTCTCCCTCGCGCCCCACATCCCTTCCCTCTACCCCTCTATTCCACCTCTCCCTCGCGGCCGACATCCCTTCCCTCTACCCCTCTATTCCACCTCTCCCTCGCGCCTCACATCCCTTCCCTCTACCCCTCTATTCCACCTCTCCCTCGCGGCCGACATCCCTTCCCTCTACCCCTCTATTCCACCTCTCCCTCGCGCCCCACATCCCTTCCCTCTACCCCTCTATTCCACCTCTCCCTCGCGGCCGACATCCCTTCCCTCTACCCCTCTATTCCACCTCTCCCTCGCGGCCGACATCCCTTCCCTCTACCCCTCTATTCCACCTCTCCCTCGCGCCCCACATCCCTTCCCTCTACCCCTCTATTCCACCTCTCCCTCGCGGCCGACATCCCTTCCCTCTACCCCTCTATTCCACCTCTCCCTCGCGCCCCACATCCCTTCCCTCTACCCCTCTATTCCACCTCTCCCTCGCGCCCCACATCCCTTCCCTCTACCCCTCTATTCCACCTCTCCCTCGCGCCCCACATCCCTTCCCTCTACCCCTCTATTCCACCTCTCCCTCGCGCCCCACATCCCTTCCCTCTACCCCTCTATTCCACCTCTCCCTCGCGCCCCACATCCCTTCCCTCTACCCCTCTATTCCACCTCTCCCTCGCGCCCCACATCCCTTCCCTCTACCCCTCTATTCCACCTCTCCCTCGCGGCCGACATCCCTTCCCTCTACCCCTCTATTCCACCTCTCCCTCGCGCCCCACATCCCTTCCCTCTACCCCTCTATTCCACCTCTCCCTCGCGCCCCACATCCCTTCCCTCTACCCCTCTATTCCACCTCTCCCTCGCGCCCCACATCCCTTCCCTCTACCCCTCTATTCCACCTCTCCCTCGCGCCCCACATCCCTTCCCTCTACCCCTCTATTCCACCTCTCCCTCGCGCCCCACATCCCTTCCCTCTACCCCTCTATTCCACCTCTCCCTCGCGCCCCACATCCCTTCCCTCTACCCCTCTATTCCACCTCTCCCTCGCGGCCGACATCCCTTCCCTCTTCCCTCCATCTCACTCATTCTACCTCCGTCTTCCCCTCTCTCCATCTCATCCCTTCTCTGCCTCCCCCCCAGCCTCCACTACTCCCTCTACCCATTCATCTCCCCTCGGTCTCCCCTCCCCACTCGCTCTTCCCGTCTCTGTCCTTTCCTCTCCCTCCATCATGTACAGCTCCCTGAGGGATGAGCAGACACTCACCCCTCTGACTTATTTACATGCACACCTATCAGCATACTACAACACACTACACCTTACACTATGCCCGCGTTCCAAATGGCACCCTGTTCCCTTTATAGGGCACTACTTTTGACCTATGATACACTACCAGAGTATCCTGTGGGTCTCCTTCAGTGCACGCTAGAACCAACACCTCAAACTAGCTGACTATCAGTGAAATGACTAGTGTTGCAATGCTTCGTCATTAGCATTATTAGCAGCGTTAGCTATTCCTGGTCTGTGGATGCTGTAATATTAATACCCCTACAGTTGCATTGATGAGTGATAGGTGGCTGTCTTAGACAACCCTATCAGGTCTGCTTATAAGAATACGCATCATAATTACTGTGGGAGAGTAGACAGGTCAGAGCATCTCCCCCTGCTGGTTCAACCAGGTAATCAAAATATTTACATAGTGACTCCTAACATGACTTTACACATGACACGCTGATTATGTTTATGGTAGCCCCAAAATAAACAATTCAAAGGGCGCAAACCTGTAACTTTCATACACATTTATCCCCTCAGTTTAAGTGTAGGGGCAGCCCTTAAGACTGGAAAACAGAAAGCTACAGATTGCACCTTTAATTCGTCCCCCCCAAACGTGTACTAATGTCCTATATTCAGAGAAAAGTGGCTGTGAGGCGACTGTCTGTGTGTGTGCCACCACAATGATGCTGGCTGGTGTTTGTGGGCCATCGCAGTAGACAAATTGACACAGAGTACAAGAGCCTATTAAAGGTCTTATCTGTCTGTTCTGTTCTGCTTGCCCTTTATATAGAGGGAATTAAAGGACTGGGCAGCCAGGGCTACGGTCTCCGCTGCTCCAATTTACTGACCCCACACACACACACACACAAAAGCAGATGCACACACACACACACACGGCAAAGACAAAAGGGCTTGGCAAACACATACACACCACGGGAAGGGGTCCGCACACAAACGCACACACGTACTTGCATGCGTACTCTCTACATCCCGCTACACACTCCTATATCCAAAACTATAAAACTCCTTCTCTGATTGGCAACATTGCTTATGAATCTGAACTTCATCCCAGACCTATTGACACTATACATGAGGCACTTCATCAAGCCACTGCAGTCTATACAACTGTAGACGACGGATGTGTGTGTGTGTTTGTGTTTGTGAATTTTAGCCAGCGTGAAACGTACGTGAAGTTTACTTAACCCTTTGTCTCTCCTTTGCAGGGCTGTGTGACTTGTCTGAGGAGTGGCGTTACTATGGGACTGGGGCTGTGTGTGTGTACCAATGTCTTTGTTGGATTAGCCTGGGGGTAAGAGGGTAAGGAGAGGAGGACAAGTCTGTGTGTGTGTGTGTATGTATGCTGTATATAGGGGGCGTATATGTCTACCCAGGATGACAAGGGGCGGGCCGTGTGTGTCTGGTGTGTGAGAACTGTATGATAGACGGGCAGAGAGCAGGGCATCACGGGGTCCTCAGCGTGGTGCTAAGCCCCGCGGTCTCAGGGCTCCCATGGTAGCCTCCACCCACCCCCCTACACTGCACTGAACCGCGGGCACTGTGCCCATCAAACACACACACACACACACACACACACACACACACACACACACACACACACACACACACACACACACACACACACACACACACACACACACACTCTTTATTTGGCTTTGCTTTAACACCTATCCCTCTTCTTTCATTGGCATTGCCTTCATCACCCCAAACTCACTCTCCCAAAAAGCTGCCAATGAGAGAGGGGGAAAGGGGGGTAGGAGGTATGGAGAGTGGGCACAGGCACACAAACAACGGCCCCTCAATCAACCGTCCCGACTGTACCCCCCTTTCCGTTTCCATGGCGAGCGGACTGGGAATGTTTACTGTTACAGTCACATCTCTCTCTCTCACTCTCCCTCCATCAATCCCTCCTTCCCTCTATCCCTTTCTCTCTCTCTACAATGGCCGCCATGGGTAACTTTTGTCCCCGGAGCCGCGGGGAGGTTTTGAAACTAGGAGCGAGGGAGTGTTGGGTGTGTGTGTGTGTGTGTGTGTGTGTGTGTGTGTGTGTGTGTGTGTGTGTGTGTGTGTGTGTGTGTGTGTGTGTGTGTGTGTGTGTGTGTGTGTGTGAGGGTGTGTGAGAGACAAGTTCCCGCTGTGGGGGTCACACACTTTAATATAGCGAAGCCCTCACTGTCCATCTCGAGCGTTTTTATGTCGGGGTCTTTAATATTGCGGCTCTATCAGACGACCCGCCCCCCACAGACAAAATTGACATTGACGGAACGCACGGCAGAGGGAAAATGGCCGCTTGCACATAGAGCCGCTAGTGGTCCAGTGGCTCGGCCTCTACGGGCATTTCTATGGGCGTCTGAAGAACAGAGAGATAGCAACAGAGCTACAGCTGTGGCGAGAGAGTCTAGCTCTGCCAGTTAATGTTGAAGTCCTTTTCTACCTTTTAGAAATGAGAATATCCTTTTCTACCTTTTAGCAGGCCCTTTGTCATTCCGCAATAAAACAGGTTATGTATTAGATAAGACACTGTGTCCACTTAAGATTCCATGGCTCTTATGGTAAGAGTGGGGGAGTTAAAACCAGTATCCCATACCATCATGACCACCTAATCATCACCAAGTGCGCTGAGCTTTCTGGCGAAGAATGGCGTCCTGAATACATACTCAAACAATGGCTCACAGATGGGGAGTGTGTGTGTGTGTGTGCGTGTGGGTATGCGTTTGTTCGAGAAACAGGCCTCAGAGTCCCAGTCCTCAGCGCCAGGCCAAATTAATAATGCGCAGAGCGCCGGATTGGCAGGCCTGAGCAAACACAGATAGATGTGCAGATTGGGCTGGAGGCTTAGTGGATAACCCCAGTGGGATAAGGAGAGAGCGAGGGAGAGAGAAAGAGAAAAGGGAGAGAGAGAGAGAGAGCACGGGAGAGAGGGAAAAAATGACAGAAAGAAAGAGAAAGAGAGGAGGGAGAGAGAGAGAGAGAGGCCGGGATGAATAAATAGATAAATAAATAAACACAAACAATAAATAACAGCAGCAGCCACTCGGCTAACCTCCCCTCCCTCCCTCCCTTCCTCTCTCCCTCCCTCCCTTCCTCTCTCCCACCCTCCTTTCTGGCAGTTGTGACAAACACCTGCCTCCACTCTCCCAGGGGGAAGTGTGTGTCTTGCGGCCTGTGACAGAGTCAATAAATCGACGGCCCCGCTCGCTGAGGGCCGCAGACGCGCCGCTTTGACACACACACACACACACACACACACACACACACA
This sequence comes from Salvelinus fontinalis, assembly GCF_029448725.1. Taxonomy (NCBI): domain Eukaryota; kingdom Metazoa; phylum Chordata; class Actinopteri; order Salmoniformes; family Salmonidae; genus Salvelinus; species Salvelinus fontinalis. The sequence continues at coordinate 46,862,389 of NC_074678.1, read as the reverse complement.
CACACACACACACACACACACACACACACACACACACACACACACACACACACACACACACACACACACACACACACACACACACACACACACGTCATCATTCCTTGACTTCTCTCCACCCTCCACCCTCTTCCCATCCCGCTTTTCTTTTCTCTGGCAATGAGTCTGTCCTCTGTGGGTTGGTTGTCTGGCTGGATGTAACTTGGCTGATGCACGGTCTCTTGTCTATTGTAAGAGCTGGTTTCTCAGTTATGGTGCTGGAGCTGGTTAAGTAACGGTGTATACTGGTCTGTCTGGTTTGTGTGTACTGGTATATGATGGTATGTGAGTGCAGAAACTGGTTTCAGTGTACTTGTGTGTAGTGATGCGAACTACTGTGTAGTGATGTTTAGTAGTGTGTAGTGATGTGAACTAGTGTGTCGTAATGTGTACTAGTGTGTAGTGATGTGAACTAGTGTGTACTAGCGTGTAGTGACATTTAGTAGTGTGTAGTGAGGTGAACTAGTGTGTCGTAATGTGTACTAGTGTGCAGGGATGTGAACTAGTGTGTAGTGCTCTGTGTGTGTGTGTGTGTGTGTGTGTGTGTGTGTGTGTGTGTGTGTGTGTGTGTGTGTGTGTGTGTGTGTGTGAGTCTGCGCAGTGGTCACTGTCTAGAGAGGGGGTCTCAGTCGGGGCCACACCAATTACAATCACCATAAATCACCTCTGGAATAAGTCCCCGTCCAGCCTAGACACTACTACTAGTACACACACACACACACACACACACACACACACACACACACACACACACACACACACACACACACACACACACACACACACACACACACACACACACACACACACACACACACACACACACACTAGTCACCAAGTGTTAGCTTATCACACAGCTCCCTTGGGAACAGAAGCTACAGTATGTAGTGTGTGTGTGTAGCAGACAGCAGCCGTACAACACTGTAGGGTGTGTGGCTCACCTGGGGCTGCTGAGGGATATTTACAAAGCTGGGGTCTCGGGGGCCCACACTGACGAAGCGCTGGGCTGGGGACGTGCTCGGTGTGGAGTAGGCTGCAACGGGTCAGAAAGGTAGAGAAAGTCATGCCTCGGTCATCTATTGAGATAGAGAAGGTGAGTGCTTGCTATTTCCAAAAGGAGGAGGCTAACACAAGTAGCCAGGTGATACGTCTGTCTGTCTGTGTGTGTGTGTGTTTGTGTGTGTGGGTGTGTGTGTGTATGTTTGTGTGTGTTGGTATGTGTGTGTAGGTGTGTTTGTGTCCAGTATCCACTCACTTGGCGAGGTGGGGGAGTTTCCCCCTCCCTCGGTGGAGGTGGAGGGTGGTTTGGAGTCTGGCACAGGCAGGGGTACGGGCCGCGCCATGGGGGGCGGGGGTGGAGGGGGCAGCATGGGGGTGGGCAGGAATGGGTTGTGGACCTTCCCCTGACTGCTTCCGTTGGGCTGAAAGAGAGAGAGAGAGATATAGAGATATATATATGTATATATATATATATATATATATATACACACACAGAGAGAGAGAGAGAGAGAGAGGGGGGGGTAGAGAAAGCGAGACAGAGAATACAAAGTAAAAACCAAGCAACATTGCACCTTCAAAACCTGAACCCACCACAAACGTACTCACACACACACACACACACACACACACACACACACACACACACACACACACACACACACACACACACACACACACACACACACACCAAACACGCACGCGCAAACCTCCCAACAGGTCAGTGATGTAACCTGTCACAGTATCACTATCAGAGTATCGGTCCTGCTTGTCCTCTAAACAGGCCCTTTGTGTGTGCACGTTCGACGGAGGACACGCGCACATTAAAGCGCTTCTTTGCGAGACACTGCTCAGCAATTTTCCCTGCTCCTGGTCATAAAGAATTCTGCTGCTGTGCGCACTTTGCCGTTGATAATCTATTACCAAAACAGTGTGCTGGGGCTAACTCCCTCTCCCTCCCTCTCTCTCTCTCTCTCCCTCTCTCTCTCCATCCCTCTCGCGCTCTCTGAAGCATCAGGGCTAACTCCTCCACTCTCCCTCCTTCTCCTCACAGCCTCTCTATCCCTCCCCCCCTTCTCCATGTCTCTCTTCCCCCTCTCTTTCCTCTCTCTCCCTCCTAATCTATCCATCCCTCTTTCTCTCGCTCTCTCCACCTCCTCCTATCCCACAGTCTCTCGTTGTAGTGTTGGGGCCAGTCTGGAGACAGCAGGCAGTAAGGTCAGCTACCGTGCACTCCAGATTTATGCCTGGAAGGAAGTCACACCGGTGTGTGTGTGTGGGTCTATGCGCGTGTGCAATAGAGACAGCTGTAAATCAACTCGCCACTTGTATCAGATACGCTAAGTCGTTTGATATAGAATCCCGCGTCATGTTCAGATTTGATCGAGAACGATTCTGTAGCTCTGTTTTTGGTGATTTAATTACTATGAAAAGAGCCAGGTAAGACGGTTCATTGATGGCATTGGATATGTGTGTACCCTTATCCTTTACTGCTATTCAAAGCTAGAAGTTAGTCATGTACTGAGATTGTCGTCACGGCTCACTAAGTCTTTACACACACAGTGCTGTTCTCTGTGTGTGTGTGTGTGAGAGAGAGTGTGTGTGTGTGTGTGTGTGTGTGTGTGTGTGTGTGTGTGTGTGAGAGAGTGTGTGTATTGTGGGCAGCAGTACACGGAGAGATGGATTCAGATTAAATGGGCGAATGAAAAGTGTGCATGGGGAAACTGGCTTGGGTATTGATTCAGTGTCTAGACAGAAATATATCAACTATCTAACTGCAGACATCGAGTCAAACCCCCCCAGATACAGACACACACACACACTCCCACACAAACGCATTCCCACGCAAGTACATATACACACATACAGGCATACGCACGCACACACACACCTCCACTGCAGTGCTCTCTCTTCGACCACTTGTACAGTATTTTCCCCATGGTATTTCTGCATACTTCTAACAGAGAAAAAAATCCCCCATTAGTGTATATATATATATATATGTGTGTGTGTGTGTGTGTGTGTGTGTGTGAATGGACCAGCATGAATGTAGAGCACTATAGAGGGAGAAAGAAAACGACAGAAGAATTTAAACAGAAGAATCCAAAAAAAGAAGCAAGAGGCATCGAACAAGTCACACATCCCAAATGCCACCCTAACCCCTATGGGCCCTGGTCAAAAGTAGTGCACTATCTAGGGCAGAGGTAGGCAACCCTGTTCCTGGAGTGACGCAGGTACTGCAGGATATTGTTCCAACTAGACACCACACCTGACTAACTGAGCTAATTGATCAGTTCAGTGATTTGCCTAAATTCAACAAAGTGCCTGCGGTCCTCCTGGACCAGGGTTGCCTACACCTGAAATAGTGAATAAAATGCCATTTGGTACACAGCCCAGGTGTTTGTGATACGTATGTACTGTAGAAGACTCCTTGTTCTTACGTTAAGGAAGCCCACCTGTCCTCCCTGCTGACCAGAGTCGGGGCAGACAAGTTGGACAAACTCCTTGAGGCTCTCCTGGGGGTGGTAACGGATGGCCGGGTGGGAGAAGTAGGAGCCGGGCTGCTGGATGATGGGCGACGTGGGGAAGTGGAGGCTCGACGGCGTGGCGTGGGGACTCGCTGTGGACGGGAGAGGTGGGGGGGAGACAGCAAGTTTGTCATGTCAGTCAATAAGAGAGCGAGAGAGCGAGAGAGAGAGCGAGAGAGAGAGAGAGAGAGAGAGAGAGAGAGAGAGAGAGAGAGAGAGAGAGAGAGAGAGAGAGAGAGAGAGAGAGAGAGAGAGAGAGAGAGAGAGAGAGAGAGAGAGAGAGTCTGGTTAGGGAGTAGGCTAGAGAGATGGGAGGATGGAGGAGAGAAGGTGACATCATCTATCACGGTGGGGCTCCATGCACAATCGTTTGTCACACACCATTTAGTATGTCACTTAATACCATACATGTACCGCACATCAACACACGCACACCCAGACACACCCACATAATCACACCCACTAATTCCCAAACAAACAAACGCCAAGACACAAACACAAGCTGGGCTGTGCGTGTGTGTGTGTGTGTGTGTGTGAGACAGGCCTTTTTGACGTGGTGGTGACAGAGGGCACGCGGCCCACGGTTCAGATGACAAGACGTCTACGGACCACAATGCCCCTCACTGTCTATCAAAAGGGAGGCGGGCCCTCCATGATTCAACCAAAGGCATACTTTGGGCCGCATTCCTTCACTCGCACAAGGGGAAAATATGGTAACCGTTTACTTGACACTTCTCAACATGATATTTGTCGCAAATTGGTATACAGTCATTGTAATTAGGCAATTTAGGCATTAGTGACATTTGTGATGTCCGCTGATGGCATTTGACTTTGCACTGTCACAACAGAAGTGTCGAGAGCAATTAGTCTGGAGGTGTTGGTGCCAAGTCTTAGTCCATGTATGTTTTGGATGTAGTCACCGATGATACAATTACATATTTCCATCCTCTAAGTTCCAAATCTGTGTGTGTGTGAGCATGAGTGTGTGTGAACACGTGTGTGTGATGTCTGCATGTGAGTGAGAGTCGGTGTGAGAGTGAACGCAAGCATGTGTGTTTGTGTGTGTGTGTGTGTGTGAATCCTGCGTGTGTCTGTGTGAGTGTGACCGCATGTTGGTTTGTGTGTGTGTTGATCTGCATGTGTGTGTGAGATTCAATGCAAGTGTGCACGCGGGCTCAATGAATCGACTGGCACAGGTCTGCAGCACAGCACTGCACCTGTCCTCTACCCGGATCCCGTGGTATAAACTGACAGTGCTGTAATGGATCGAGGCTTATTAAGTATTTAATTGTAACCAGCACAATCTAATTAGGCTGCTCTTAATAGAGGTAATATTCAGTTATTGGTTATTAGTATAATGCCTGGCTGGGACGTGCAACGACGGGGGAGAGAGAGGGGGTCTTTAAGCCTGTGATGTATTACTGCTGGTTCTCTTAATAAGACTCTCTCTCTCTCTCCGCCACTCTGCCCATTTCCAATATCAGCAACAGAGACAGAGAGAGAGAGAGAGAGAGGGAGAGAGAGAGAGAGAGAGAGGGAGGGAGAGAAAGATGGTAAACAGAGAGAGAGAGAAAGAGAGAAAACGTACAGCTATTACAGAGACAGAGTAGGATAAAGAGAGATGGTTAACTAAGAAAGAGAGATGGTAAACTTAGTGCGAGACAGAGAGAAAGAAAGAGAAGGAGAGAGAGGGCAGGGGGAGAAGCAGGGATCGTACAGCTATCGGAGAGAGAGAGAGAGAGATGGTAAGCTGATACTACATAAACATTGTTAAAGCCACAGCTCCCTGCTGCATTAATTCACTTAACTTTGCCGTGATTTATGGCTCTGTCAATAGAGGCTGACTGGAAACTGGGGGGACGCTCCCCCTCCGCCATGCCGCTATGTGGCCATTGTGTTTACAGTAATAATAGAATGGACCACGGCTCTCTCTGGGTGCATCCCAAACAGCACCCTATTCCCTACTTATAGCTTCAATAGAGTCTGACTGGAAACTGGACCCTGGGCAAATATAGTGCACTACATTGTGGATAGGGTGCCATTTGGGAAGCAGACTCCATGCCCTTCCTCGATCACTTTCCAGCCTGAGAGGCTGAGAGACACAGAAGCAGACCCCTCCTTTTCTCTTTTTGGCGTGCCCCGTCTTTTCATATTCCTGCCTTTTGTCTGGGGGGCTGGAATGTTGGACTTTTGAAGTGAGGGGTGGGGTTGGCGGGGGTGTGGGGTGGAGAGACAGGCTACGCGAGGGAGAGACCCTCGCTGTGCACTCCCTGGCTGCGCGAGCACACACACACACACAGACATAATGAGCATGTGCATGGGCACGCACACAGGCGGAAGAGTGGAGTGTCCAGACTCTACAATTGAATTAGCCTTGCTGTGCTGTGTGCTGAGGCAATGCTGCAGAAGCTGCAGGCAGGAGAGAGAACCACACTGACCTCACAGATACAGACACACCCATTCACAGGCTGACTCAGTCACTCCTCCTCCTCCCTCTCTCTCTCCCTCTCTCACAGACACACTCTCTGTCCCTGTCATCCTCTTGCTCTCTCACTCCATGCCCTCAGGCACCGCTCTCTTTCAGACACCTCTCCCCTGTCCCGTTCCCACCCTCTCTCTACCCCGACTCTCCTCCCTCCTCCTCTTTCCAGCTCACTGGTCTGAGACCTGTTCTCTGGCTCATGGCAATAGGTCATTGCTGAGCCTCCTCACAGACAGGGCAGTACTGGGTACAGTAACCCAGCAGCGCAAAGAGATCCTTTTATCGCCACAGCCTAATTGACAAAACTTAAGTATTGCCAATTTTAATGTTGGCTGCGTTCAAGGAAATGGCACTTACAAATGGAGATCCTTCAAACACCCTCAAACAAGGAAAATGATCCCAATCAAAGGTTTTAACACGTGCTCCACTAAGGCAGTTATTTATCTTCTCATTTTCCCTTGTGGTAAAAAACGATGTGGGTAAAACGAAGCGCAAACTAAAAGTAAGAATCTCGGAGCATCGTAGCACCATTCGGTACAAGGACTCGACGTACCCAGTTGCGGCCCACTAATTTGGAAGCGAATCCCTCTATTTCGTCCCTACGTTATATATCGCCATCAAACATGTCAACCTCCCTAGGAGAGGGGGTAACATTGACAATTTATTGTTAAAACGAGAGGTTGCCTGGATCTTGAAATGCATTCCAGGTGACTACCTCATGAAGCTGGTAGAGAGAATGCAAAGAGTGTGCGTCATCGAGGCAAAGGGTGGCTTCTTTGAAGAATCTCAAATATAAAACATATTTTGATTTGTTTAAAGACCTTTGCTCCATTCGGTCTCAACGTAGACTTTGATCTGAATCCATTCTGGTGATTATTGTGATTTTGCCTTTCATTGTAAATGTTTGTAGGCCTATGTAGCCAAATTGTATCTATGATCGTATGCTATCCATTCATGCTTTTTATATGTTCTATTTATATACAGTATGAGTCAAAAGTTTTAGAACACCTTAATCATTCCAGGGTCTTTCTTTATTTGACTATTTTCTACATTGTAGAATAATAGTGAAGACATCAAAACTATGAAATAACACATATGGAATCATGTAATAACCAAAAAAGTGTTCAACAAATCCAAATATACAGTTGAAGTCGGAAGTTTACATAGACCTTAGCCAAATACATTTAAACTCAGTTTTTCAATTCCTGACATTTAAATTCCCTGTCTTAGGTCAGTTAGGATCACCACTTTATTTAAGAATGTGAAATGTCAGAATAATAGAAGAGACTTTTTTATTTCAGCTTTTATTTCTTTCATCACATTCCCAGTTTACAAGTTTACATACACTCAATTAGTATTTTGTAGCATTGCCTTTAAATTGTTTATCTTGGGTAAAACGTTTCTGGTAGCCTTCCACAAACTTCCCACAATAAGTTGGGTGAATTGTGGCCCATTCCTTCTGACAGAGTCAGGTTTGTAGGCCTCCTTGCTCGCACACGCTTTTTCAGTTCTGCCCACACATTTTCTATGGGATTGAGGTCAGGGCTTTGTGATGGACACTCCAATACCTTGACTTTGTTGTCCTTAAGCCATTTTGCCACAACGTTGGAAGTATGCTTGGGATCATCGTCCATTTGGAAGACCCATTTGCGACCAAGCTTTAACTTCCTGACTGATGTCTTGAAATGTTGCTTCAATATATCCACATAATTCTCCTGCCTCATGATGCCATCTATTTTGTGAAGTGCACCAGTCCCTCTTGCAGCAAAGCACCCCCACAACATGATGCTGCCACCCCCGTGTTTCACGGTTGGGATGGTGTTCTTCGGCTTGCAAGCGTCCCCCTTTTTCCTCCAAACATAACGATGGTCATTATGGCCAAACAGTTCTATTTTTGTTTCATCAGACCAGAGGACATTTCTCGAAAAAGTACAATCCTTGCCCCCATGTGCAGTTGCAAACCGTAGTCTGGCATTTTTATGGCAGTTTTGGAGCAGTGGCTTCTTCCTTGCTGAGCGGCCTTGTCGATATAGGACTCGTTTTACTGTGGATATAGATACCTTTGTGCCTGTTTCCTCCAGCATCTTCACAAGGTCCTTTGCTGTTGTTCTGGTATTGATTTGCACTATTCGCACCAAAGTACGTTCATCTCTAGGAGACAGAGCGCATCTCCTTCCTGAGCGGTATGACGGCTGCATGGTCCCATGGTGTTTATACTTGCATACTATTGTTCCTACAGATGAACATGGTACCTTCAGGCGTTTGTAAATTGCTCCCAAGGATGAACCAGACTTGTGGAGGTCTACAATTGTTTTGGCTGATTTCTTGTGGAGGTCTTGGCTGATTTCTTTAGATTTTCCCATGATGTCAAGCAATGAGGCACTGAGTTTGAAGGTAGGCCTTGAAATACATCCACAGGTATACCTCCAATTGACTCAAATTATGCCAATTAGCCTATCAGAAGCTTCTAAAGCCATGACATAATTTTCTGGAATTTTCCAAGCTGTTTAAAGGCACAGTCAACTTAGTGTATGTAAACATCTGACCCACTGGAATTGTGATACAGTGAATTATAAGTGAAAAAATCTGTCTGTAAACAATTGTTGGAAAAATAACTTGTGTCATGCACAAAGTAGATGTCCTAACCGACTTGCCAAAACTATAGTTTGATAACAAGAAATGTATGGAGTGGTTGAAAAACGAGTTTTAATGACTCCAACCTAAGTGTATGTAAACTTCTGACTTCAACTGTATTTTATATTTGAGATTCTTCAAAATAGCCACCGGTTGCCTTGATGACAGCTTTGCACACAGCTTTGCACACTGGCGAGTCGGGCTAGTAAAATGTTGACGAGTCACTCTCTAATTAGCGCCTGACAAGTGTGCAAATAAAACACCCCGTCACACTTGCAGTCTTACACGCACAGGCACAGGCAAACTTGACACGTGCACACGCACACACAACTCAAGGAGGTACTATCTCCCCCATTAGAATCATAATCAATCATTGGTGTTTTTATACCTCCCACTCGTCACAACGTTAGCTAGCGAGGCAGATTGTCTAAGTAGACTACCATTGACAGGTGTCACTTAGGCTTTGTCCATAATGCCCTAAATGGGATCTGGTCAAAAGTAGTGCACTATGTAGGGAATAGGGTGCAATTTTGGATGCATCCTTAGTTTCTGGATCACCGCCACGTATCATCGCTTACCCCGTCCAGTATATGGCCGTAGAGTCTGAGTGATTGACCGCTGCCTCTCTGGCCACTGACCAGCTCCTGTCCCACTGTGCCGACTGGCTTGGACCGGTCCAATGTCCATTACACAAATGGCCAGCGTCAATTAGGAATCATTATTTATTTTTGGGGAGACCAAACTTAAGTGTTCGAGAACGATTTCCAATTACTTGAATAGCCTTGCTCACATGTTGTGTTCCTCATTTATGTTCTGATTAATATTTTTCAGGGGAGAAATTGTGAGTAAACTAAGTTTCGCGCCCATGTTTCAGCTTGTCAACTAATGAGCCCAAAAAGGCTTTTAGCATGCGGAGGGGGGCTGCTCCTCTACCCCTTAAACCCATCTTTACTGTATTTAGTCCCCTCTTGACATCTAGCGGTCACACTACCGATCCTGGGGGACAGCTAGCCTGGTTAACACCCGACTGAATGCTGTACTCACCATTACCTCATCAGCGCTGTACTCACCATTACCTCGTCAGTCTGCTTTAAAACAGGTTAGGGGAGCCCTGTCAATACTTCTTGTCATTCCCATCAATCACTTCATATCTGAATTATCCATACTGAACAAAAATGTTTCATGAGCTGAAATAAAAGATCCCAGAAATGTTCCACACGCACAAAAAGCTTATTTCTCTCTAATTTTGTGCACGCGTCTCTACATCCCTGTTAGTGAGCATTCCTCCTTTGCCAAGATAATCCATCCACCTGACAGGTGTGGCATATCAAGAAGCTGATTTAAACAGCAATATCATTACACAGGTGCACCTTGTGCTGGGGACAATGAAAGGCCACTCTAACATGGGCAGTTTTGTCACAAAACACAATGCCACAGATGTCTCAAGTTTTGACGGAGCGTGCAATAGGCATGCTGACTGCAGGAATGTCCACCAGAGCTGTTGCCAGAGAATTTAATGTTAATTTCTCTACCATAAGCCGCCTCCGTCGTTTTAGAGAATTTGGCAGTACGTCCATCCGGCCTCACAACTGCAGACCACGTGTAACTACGCCGGACCTCCACATCCGGCTTCCTCACCTGTGGGATCGGCTGAGACCAGCCAACCAGACAGCTGATGGAAAGGAGGAGTATTTCTGTCAGTAATAAAGCCCTTTTGATGGGAAAAAACTCATTCTGATTGGCTAGACCTGGCTCCCAAGTGGGTACATTAATGAGGCCCTAATCTATGAATTTCACATGACTGGGCAGGGGCACAGCCATGGGTGGGCCTGGGAGGGCATAGGCCCACCCATTTGGTAGCCAGGCCCACTCATGGCTGCGCCCCTGCCCAGTCACGTAAAATTCATAGATTAGGGCCTAATTTATTTATTTTAATTTACTTATTTCCTGATATGAACGTTAAGTCAATAAAATTATTGAAATCGTTGTATGTTGCGTTTATATTTTTGTTCAGTATAGGTTCCATTTATTGACCAATTATTTGGGTATGATAAGTGAGCTGTCAGAGGTCCAAATACCATGAGAATTCAGCCTGTTATGAACTGTTAGAACACTGCTGATTTGAAAAGACTCCACAGGTGGTAAAGGAGAAATTGGGGTAACAGTATTTAGGCCTGTTAGAGGGGTGGGTGGAGTAACCTGCCACTGCTACAGAGAAGGATGTATTCCTGACAGCAGACACACCACAGTTCATAACTCCCTGAATAAGCTCCCTCTTCTCTCCCTCTCTGAGGTTTATTTGGGCTTCGCCTCGTGAATGTACTAATGCCACAATGTTGGGACAACGGGGAGGATATCAAATATATCGAAGCAGCTGATATGCTGCTAGTCTGCTAGTACGCTAACTATGGGCTTTGTAGCCCCGTGCCCCCATGCCTCATCCATTCAACTCCAAGGGGACTAGCTGTAGCTTGGAGGGGGGAGGAGGTAGGGGAGGTTGGGGACAGAATCCCCAGCAGGGTCTCTGAGGGCTTTTCACTGGGGCTCTAAGCGAGGCCTGTTAGCTGTGACTTTAGCGCGTCATTATGGAGGAGAGATGAAAGTGGGGCTGGATGGACAGCAGGTCCTCCCCACACGTGCCCAGTGGGTGGGCCTGTAGCTAATCTGGAGGGGGTTCAGGGGGTTCCCCCCCCCCCGGTCAAATATGTAAATTATCATGACGTGGGAGGGGACGGAACAGGACGGGAAGCTGGCTAAGGCTTCAGACAGCTGGCGGGAGATGGAGGGAGGGAAGGAAAGAAGTAGAGATGGAGGGAGGGAGGGAAAGAAGTAGAGATGGAGGGAGGGAGGGAAAGAAGTAGAGATGGAGGGAGGGAGCAGTGGGCCCATTGTGGTCTGGGCCGACATGAGGGGCTGCATGGCCAATAGAAAAGTGCTACGGATTAGTTCCACTTTGCAAATCGAATTGGTTCGCTGGCTTTTTCTTCCCCCACCTACCACTTTGTTCTATTTTACCCCCACTGCCAACGTTTACTTGAAAAATATATTATACACTGAGCGCACAAACATTAAGAACACCTGTAAACAGTGACTGGTAGCAGGAATATATAAAATACTAGTAATGTTCTAGTGGTAATACACTGAGTATACCAAACTCTAAGAACACCTTCTTAATATTGAGTTCCAGAACAGCCTCAATTCGTCGGGGCATGGACTCTACAAGGTGTCGAAAGCGTTCCACAGGGATGCTGGCCCATTTTGACTCCAATGTTTCCCACAGTTGTGTCAAGTTGTCTGGATGTTCTTTGGGTGGTGGACCGTTCTTGATACAAACAGGAAACTGTTGAGCGTAAAAAAACCAACAACAGCGGTGCAGTTCTTGTCACAAACCGGTGCACCTGGCACCTACTACCATACCGTTCAAAGGCACTTCAATATTTTGTCTTGCCCATTCACCATCTGAATGGCACACATATATGCATGAATGGCACACATGCATATGTCTCAATTGTCTCGAGGCTTAAAAATCCTTCTTTAACAAGTCTCCTCCCCTTCACCTACACTGATTGAAGTGGATTAAATAGGTGACATCAATCAGGGATCATAACTTTAACCTGGATTCATCTGGTCAGTCTATATCATGGAAAGAGCAGGTGTTCATAATGTTTTGTACACTCAGTGTCTATAACCCACAGGTGGATTAATGAAGAAAAAAATATGATACAACAAAAATCCCTCACTTATTATGACTGAGGCGGGTGGTTTTCACGTGGAGAGATATTAACAGGTGGCTGTGTGTGTGTGTGTGTGTGTGTGTGTGTGTGTGTGTGTGTGTGTGTGTGTGTGTGTGTGTGTGTGTGTGTGTGTGTGTGTGTGTGTGTGTGTGTGTGTGTGTGTGTGTGTGAACCCGTGGGAGGAGGCTGCTGAAGAGAGTGCAGAGGGAGACAACGAAATAAGAATGTTTTAATAGCCCTTTTGAAGACGAGAAGTCAAGCCAACAAACCGTGCGGCTCGCGAGTCTTTGTTTGCCAAATTGCGTCGCCCTGTGGCTACACCTACGTCTCGCGGCTCAACGGGTTCGGCTAACGTTTCAAAAGGAACGTGGGGCGTGAAGAAGGTGCTCCAACTATGATAAATCAATTACAGATGAGATTGGTACAACAGGGCGGTTAAAGTCAACCAAACAGACATGACAACCGGTTCGACTTATGAAGATGAATGAACCCCACCATTTTGGCCTTTTATGTGAGCGTAGAACACAACATCCTAAATGTGACAGTTATACTACTTACTGACACGACTTAATCCCCCCCAAGCCTCAACCTTTAAGCCCCAGTGGGTTTTAACGTTTTTTTTTAGGTCAAAAATATTATGGACATCAAGCCTGTAGTAATCATTCAAAAGTGCACTTTTTTGCAGACCCCCCCCCCCCGCAGATGGAAGACATCACCGAAACAGTGGTGTGTGTCCTTGTGACGACTACCTTCTCTCAGACAGACAGTGACGACAAGCTGGCTAGCTGCTTGACAACACAGAGAATTCAACGCGCACACTTCCCCGTTGATGGATGGTCTAACTAACATGTTCCATATTAACTGACGCACAGTTATCTGCATCTACCTTAGCAGCGAGTACTAACAAAAGGGGAGACCTGTTGAAAAATAAGAAGAAATAAAATGGTGAATTTAAAAAAAGCCATATGAACGCTATAGGACGACACGTTCGTCAACTCATTTCTCAAGCTGTAACAACACTAGCCTGGACAAAGCAACAAGTGCAAACCAATGTTTGGATGACCCATATTTTCCCCCTCAAACAAAAAGCATTGCCTCGCTAAAGCAAATACTGCTGTTGGCCAGGACGGGAAACAAAGCTCCTGGACAACCACACTATACTGTAACGCTGTCCCCCAAACGGAACCCTATTCCCTTTAAAGGACACTACTTTGACCAGAGCCCTACGGCCCTATGCCATTTAGGACCCATCCTAATACTTGGCTTACTATCGATATTAGTTCAAAAAGTAGCACTTACAGCCAATGATTTATGATGATTACTAATTTCAATGTTAGTTACTGGTCTCCTGAAACATTCATATTGTATAAACCTGTGGTCTACATTTATGGCTATATGGTATGAAGTCATAATATATAAACCATATATAAACCAAACCGGCCAAAGGGAAAGCAGCTTGCCTTGGTGAGGTAATCTGTGGATTACACTCACAGTAAAAATATGAGCTCGTGTTCTGACATGACCATTCCCGGCTAAACCCACAGCCGGCCATACATGCACGCACACACGCGCAAAAACACACGCACAAACACACGCACACACACGGAACTAATCACCAAGTGTGAAAGGGGGGTGGGATCTCGCACTCAAACCCATAAAGCAGAAACTGAACAACAGTGTTTCCCAACTCCGGTCCTCAAGTATCCCCAACAGCACACATTTTTGTTGAAGCACCAGACAAAAACAACTGATTCAACTAGTCAAGGGTTTGATGATTAGTTGACAAGTAGAATCAGGTGGGCTTGTCTGGGGCCACAACAAAAATATGTTCAGTTGGGGGTACTCCAGGACTGGTGATGGGGAACACGGCTGTACAACACGCTTACAGTAGCAACACTACGTATGAGCAGAGCCACACACACAGCACCACCAGCAGCAAGGAGCACTCTGCTTCGTCTCTATCTCTACAGCTCTTATCTGACAGAGGCAGCTATAGGTGGTGAACTAGGGGGAGCCAGGGATGACACTGTTGGGGTGGGGGGGGGGGACCTCACCTCTAGGTCCTGTAATGACAGGCCGATGATGGTGTGTGAATGCCGTTCGGGGGGAGGAGGTGGTCTGCGAAGGCACGACAGGGCTGCTGAAACCACACTTCTCTGACTTCTTTAATGTGGTGGGCGATGGCATCCCTGGCAAGAATGATTGATAAGTGAAATTTAATAAGGAAAGGGCACGGAGACTCACAGGCTGGGTTCACAGGTGAGGGGGGAGGGGGGTGCAAGGGGGGTTGGCGAAGCGTGGGGGCAGACTAGGGGGTTGGGGGGAGGAAAGGGGAGTGGTCAGGGCCCAACAAAGCGCAGCATAGGCTACTGTACGAGTGGAGGCCAGTCTTTAAAGGGGAATACAGATATTTTTGTTTTGTGCCTTGCGTCGCAAATTTTTTTTTTTTAAGATATTGCCCAAAGTCCTCACCTTTGTTGTTTGCAGGGTCCTCAATGTTAATCCGTCTGACAATGTTAGGGATTTGATGACGATACAGAAGCTAAGTTACTGTATTACTTTTGAGAAGCATAGCTCAGAGGCACATACGTGTGCATTGATTGCCATTTTGTAAGGAACTCTTTGCCTATTCAGTTAGAGTTTTTAGAGGAAAGTTGATGAAATTCCAGGAGACAGCACTAATTAGAAAATGTAGATTTAAAAAAAAATGTATCGAGTTGAGGTTAGTTGTTAATAAATGAATTATATAATTTCCATACCATAAAATGGGCAAAAATATATATAGAACGAATAGACATGCCTTATTCGTGGGCAGATGGGGGTTTAGGGTTAAGAGAGAGATGTGGGAAGAGGTGAGTGGGAATGGTAAAAATAGGGGAAGGAAGAATAGATGGTATAGTAGACAGGTAAGGTCCTAGTGGCAAAGCACACAGCATGGGCACACAGTCCTAATCCAGTGTGTACTGGGGCTTTGCTGGGTTAATGTGAGCAATGGGTTCAGATAGCATTTACCACAAGAGTTTAAGCCAAATAGAATAGTCAGTAGAGAGACCATGCATGATAACGTCATTTGTATGGTACATATTCAGTCTCTACTGTAATTGGTTGTGCACCACAGCCAATCAAAGCTCTATCTGACCACACCCCAACCACACTGGATGCTTTCGTTTTACCTTGCCAGATGCACCAATGAAATGGTCTAAATTATGCAAACTCTGTACACCATACAAGGTAAAACTAATGCCCCTGATAAACACTAAATGGCTTTTAAAATATTAGTCAAAGAATAAAGATTTCCTAATAATTGTAATGCCTCTCATTTTTGTTATAGAAGAATTAAACATTCCTTCCGACATTCCGAAAAGATCATGCACCAAGCAGAGCTGGATTTGGCCTTTTTCTAGCTCGTCTTGGAAGCATTGGAGGTGGGATTTGAAGTCTCTAGATGAGTCTGTGTCAATGGACTGAGGTCTGAGTGTAAAAAGTGTGTGCCAATCTAGCCCTAAATGACACAGAAGTCTTGGTTTCTCCAGCCCTGGCAGACTCCTTTCCTCTTTCAGGCAGTGAGAGAGGGAGATAAAGAAAGAGATGGAAGGACTGACTAGTAATTGCCCTCCGTTGGGTAAAGAAGGGTTTTTGAGGAAGGCTGTTTGATCAAACTGAGTTGGAAAGGGAAGGACTTAAGGTAGAAGTTGACCCTAACCATATATACTGTATATATATATATAGGATCAGATTGCACAGCCCCCAATCGTAACCTTAGCCATTTGAGGGGTAAATAATATCTGCTCTTGGACCAGTTAGGGGAAACTTCTCTGGGGTGGGGGCAGGTTGGAGGATGGACACACAGTCACAGTTTAGAGAACATCAAGAGGAGAGGGTTGGCTGCTTTCAACACAAACAGATCAGGTCATACTGACACCATACAAAGTATCCCAGCAATCACGAAACAAAAGGGTACACAGACAAACAAACACAGGTCTACAAACCCACATTCAACATACACATTCACTCAATAAAAAGCTCCACAATGGATGACAAGCACACAGCATTCACCTATCAAATCAATTGAAACGTATGTCTTATTAGACATATTGCTGAATGTCTACTTTGATCTCAAACACCTTCTCTAAAGCCACAGGATGTGCATATATATATTTGAAGCCCCAGCCTCATAAACAACACTAACAACAGTAACTGCAACTTCTAGAGAGAGAGAGCGGCACTCAAGCATGGGAAAATAATATCTGACGTTCGGGTGACCACCAAAGACGAGTTGCCCTTTTAGAATCCTGAGGAGGTTTGTGACCAATTGCACCACGCATGGGCTGTCAGAACCATATATACCATGATCCCACGGGCTGTGTGGAGCAGAGAGATGAAAGACAGGGGAGGGATGGGGGGGGAGGGTCAGACCAAACATTGGCCGTGCTCTTTGAGGTGGAGAACTTTCGGAGAAAAATTCTGCCCATTCATTACTATACCTGGCCCTTTGAAGTGGTGTTAGCAGCGGCGGCGGCTAGCCAGCTAGCTTCAGAGGCCCGCTGGGCTGGTCCCTCTCCAATAGGGTAGCATAGACCAAGCAATAGGGGAGGCTGGAGGGTCTGGAAGGGGCAGGAGGCTCAGACTTGGGCTGGAGTCAACAGGTTGATTTGTGGGCTATTGGCCAGGATCATATTCAAAGGTTTTCGGCTGTAACAGTAAGAGTCTATCAGTCCCTGTTCAGTGTGCAGGCAGCTATTGTAGACTAGAGTCTTCTTCATGTGCTAGGGAATGGGGTAGTGTGCTCAGGGAGCTCTGGGTGCACGTGATTCAAGAAGAGATAGAGATTCATGGAGGTATGCGTAAAGTGAGATAGAGAAGAGGGAAAGCGAGGTAGAGAGGGAGAGAGAGAGAATGAAGAGGAGAAAGTGGGTATAGGGGCTGAGACTGGGAGGCAAAACATCTGGACTGAGAGATTGCGTGTGTGTGTGTGTGTGTGTGTGTGTGTGTGTCTGTGTGTGTGTGTGTGTGTGTGTGTGTGTGTGTGTGTGTGTGTGTGTGTGTGTGTGTGTGTGTGTGTGTGTGTGTGTGTGTGTGTGTGTGTGTGTGTGGGAATGCAACTGTGTGTACTTGCTTGTGTGTTTACTTGCTTGTGTGTGTGTGTGAAGGGCCTGAAGTCTGAGAGTGAGTAATGAACACTTAAAAAGATTCTGTCAGGTGGAATCAGAGCTGGGCTGTACTCAGCACTTTCCTCATTCCGAGGCGTTATTACACATAGAGGGCCGCTTCTCTCCCTCCGTCTCTCTCCATCCCCCCTCTCTCCTTTGCTCTCACCTTCCTCTGACAAATTGACAAGGCTGCTGGCTGGCGGGCAGGCGATTCTGTATCGAGCATCCGCCCCCTCCTCGTCTTTCTCTGCTGTCCATCCGTCTCCCCTTCTACCGAGGCCTCTTCTCCAGTAAGCATCAATCAGGCCCAAGCTATCCCTGCTTTGCCCCAACTCAGGGGTGTGCAAGTGGGCATGCACAGCAGCCAGACAGGCTATATCGGAGAAAGGTCCTTTACCCGAGCAGACAAGCAGGGCAGGTTCAGCCATGAATACAGACGGCCTTATCAATGCCAGGGACAACAACGTGCAGAGTCATGTCTGCTCCACGTTGCTACAACGTCTTCTCTGATAGGTGGAGACATATCAGGAAGCGGGTGTAGGTAATGTTCAAATACAATGAAAGAAGATTACGCTTCCGAACTTTAACCTATCAAATATGTGGATTGAGTAAGTCTTCTTCTGGACATGTTTCACTGATGAAACAACTTCTTCCTTGAACAGTCAGTTGAGACATACAGCTCAGCGCATTGCTTAACCCCCTTCACACACTCCCAAGCAGACAAATACACACACACACACACACACACACACACACACACACACACACACACACACACACACACACACACACACACACACACACACACACACACACACACACACACACACACACACACACACACACACACACACACACACACTCCCTCCCTCCCTCCCTCCCTCTGACACTTAGCTATTGAAGCCCCGGCGAGACGGCCATGTGAGTGACGTGTTCCTGAGACCTGACGTGGGATACCTGGGAAATGGATGGCACGCCGTTCACGAGTGGCGGCTAATTATAACACTGTCCCCACCGTGGTGAAAGGGCCACACACACCAGACAAGACTTCAGCAGCTGTTGACGTGTCACACTTGTTCCAATGTCATCGAGTGTTTCACCACACACACGCGCACAAACACACACACACACACACACACACACACACACACACACACACGTCTCGGTAACCACAAACAAACCAAAACAAAAAAACAAACCAACTGGACATCAACAAGAGGCAAATCCACCGTCAACAACATCGCAATGCTCAACAGGATGACAAAGGCAAAATGGAAAATGACACATGGGGGGGGGTGAAGCTGGAAGTTTGGATGACGACGAAAATCGGAACCCCGAGCAATCGGGAGAATGCGAACAGGCAGACATGCGTAACGCGGACACTCATGTGTCGGCTTGTAATGTTCCAACTCGGGGTGTAGATAAACAAGGACACAGGCACCAAGACACATGTTCACGGAAAATATATGCAAACACACACAGACACACAGACCGCACCCCGGTTTGTGGGGGGGGGGGGGGTGTAGCTACTTCACAATTCGCTCTGAATACATAGACAATATGTTCTGAAGTTGTTGACAGACACTTAAGATATAAAATGGGTGAAGTTGCTTGAATGTACATATCATGGTGCACGGTCAGGATTCCAATGGACATGAGCCCCATGCTACAGTATAGACACAGTGCAGGTATAAGGCCTAAGGTGTGCCGCAAGGATCTGTTTCAGTCCCATTATTTTTCGTCACAATCACACACAGTGAGGGAGAGGTGTAGGGGGGAGGGTAGGTGGGGGGGAAACCTGGACAATACAAAACACCAACCACAAAGCTCGATACCACAACCAACTACAGAACCTCCTGATTTGGAGGGGGGGGGGTGAGGGTTAGGGGTCGGGGGGGGCAACAGAGGACGGGAGGTGAAATTGGAAACAGTAATGCATCTTTACCTTGTCTTGAGATGAACGAACTAGCTAGCGAGCCACGCAGTTTATATCCAGCTTTTGAGAGACAAAAGGAAAGGGGGGAAAGAAACAGGGGGACAAAAAAACAAACAAAAAAAGAGGCAGGGTGAATATAGTGAAGCGTTAGGAGAGAATATGGAGCATTACCTCATCAATTAAGTATGCATGTCAGTCCTGTTCCCATGATGGAATGCGGGCCGGGGGTCACGTTACACATACAAATCACACACACCCATTCACAAAAGCACACACACACACACACAAATACAAAAGAACACACTAACACACACAAACGCATACATACACACACACACACTGTACACAAACATACTCACACAGCCTGTTTAACTCATACCTATGACATGCACTCGTTGACGCCGTGTCGAATTTCTATCCTCTTGGAACACGAAACAGAAACACACACCATAGAAAAACGAACACAGACACACACAGACACACACACACCATAGAAAAACTAACATACACCCCCGCCAGTCCTCTCACTCTAAAGAGGGGCCTCTGGGCAACTCCACCCTAAAATTCCCAAACCACAAACACACCCCGCACCACTCTCTTCATGGATCACAACATGTTAGTAATAGTATTCATGTCATCGTTAATACCATGAATGTGAACCATAAAATGAAGGGGGAAAAGCCCATGGTTCTACGGCGCTATTAAGTGACCCATAAAGTAGAAGCATCCTGAAATGATGAGCTTGCACATAGAGTAGGACACTGAACTTTCGAGAGGAAAGCTGCAAAATGGCAAATTGCGCATCAAGACAGATCGCCTTTGTAAAACAGTATATAATGTCCAAAAGTGGTTCTGAAAAATTATTATGTGAGCCTTCGTTTTATGTAAGAATGGAAATCTTTGTTACCAACACGTGAGGTCGAGACAGACTCAGACAGACAAGGAAGAGACAGGACACGATTCTCCCCCTCACTGTTTAGACACAATCGACATTCTCACCCTTCACAAACGCACAATCCTGCATTGTCACTCTTGACACACACACACACACACACACACACACACACACACACACACACACACACACACACACACACACACACCACTTCCTCCCAAAACATACTACATGTCTCTGGCTTGAAAGCAGAGAAGAAGAGCTATGTACAGCCGTAGTAGTAAGAGTAGGGAGGGTATCAGGGTAAAGGTGTGTTACAGGGGTGTTGGCATTAAGGGCAGGTCGGTTGGCAGCTTACAGCAGTACGTACCTGGTTCCACTTCGTGCCAGCTGCTGGCCTGGCTGCCGCTGCCCGGGGAGCGACCCTGACCCGGGTAGTAGGACTCCTCTCCTGGACTGTCCACCTCATCCTCCATACACTTGATCCTCTTGGCCGAGCTGGTAGGAACACACACACACACACACACACACACACACACACACACACACACACACACACACACACACACACACACACACACACACACACAGGGACAAGGGTGAACGGCTGCTAGCCATGTTTCAGTGTTATTCAGAGGCCATTTCTTATGGGTCTCAACAGGAGTTCAATAACAACACGCCTGTTTAAAATCTTCACTCGTAAATCATACATTCAGTCATGATCTAAATGTGTTGACAAGAAGTATATTGTCACGGGTGTCTTTATAGAAACACGGTGTGTGTGTGTGAGTACGTTTAAAGGCTCATCCCTTTGTGTCTGGTGCCCATGCATGTGGATCAACTTCCATGCTCTGCATCGGCCAGAATATGGTGAGTGTGTGTGTGTGTGTGTGTGTGTGTGTGTGTGTGTGTGTGTGTGTGTGTGTGTGTGTGTGTGTGTGTGTGTGTGTGTGTGTGTGTGTGTGTGTGTGTGTGTGTGTGTTTGTACATAGGGGTATCATCTGATGAATGCAGACATCCCCCGGAGAGAGAGGCAGGCCAGATGAATGTAATCCTCTTTAACAGTGGCAACTCTGGCCAAGGATCAAGAGCCTGGGACAGACACACACGGCTGGCCTGAGTCTACCAGGTTAGGTGTGTGTGTGTGTGTGCGTGTGGGGGGGGGGGGGGGGGGGGGGGGGTCTGTATATGTTTGTGTTTGATGTGTATACAGTTAGGATGTAGCCTATGCAATTGGGTTAACGGGTGTGTCTGTGTATTCTGTCTGTATGTAAGCATGCATCCATGTGTCTGCGCACGTGTGTGTGTGTTGGGCTCCTACTTGCGGCCACACCGGGGCCTCCCATCAAAGCCTGTCCCACACTGCTCTCTGCTTCACACAGTATCCCTCCACACATGGACAGTGGTTTGGTGCTGGTGTGTGTGTATATATTGCTCTCTTTTAGCCAGGTGAGCTACCAGACCACTGTTAGGGGGCGTCTCAAAAGGCTCCCTATTCCCTAATATGATGCACTTCCTTTGACCAGGGCCCATAGGTATCCCATAGGGCTCTGATCAAAAGTACACCATATAGGGAATAGGGTGTGAATTGGGAAGCACCCCTAAACCAGTGAGTTGTTTCCCTTGCTGTTGGTTCTGACATTTCTTGTGTGATGTCTGTTGGCAGGTTTCCCTCCTAATTGCATAATTATGGGCGGGGCACACACACACACACACACACACACACACACACACACACACACACACACACACACACACACACACACACACACACACACACACATACACACTGCCTCCTTGTTCAGCCGTGTTCGCTTCGGTAGGGAGGAGGCTGGACGGAGAGCGAGGCCGCTGGCTCACGTGGGCTTGATGCACACGGGTGTGCGGAGACACACACACGCGTGCGCACACATCCTCTCGCACACGCACGTGCATACACGTATGCAAACTCATGTGCATTTAACATGCACAAGTTTAACCAATGCACATGGAGAGAGTGTGTGTGTGTGTGTGTGTGTATGCTGGAGCGTACAGTGCAACACTTTACATTAGAAAGGATTGCTATTTTGCAGTCGTTATGTGAGTACGGTACAGGAGATGGTAGGTTGGAGGTTGAGCCCAGTTCAGTGAGCAGTGCCTCCAGCCTCTGTGTGTGTAGCTGCTCTTTCAGAACTAACACGGTGCGCGGGCTGTCTCCTGAGTAACGGGCAGAGTCAGAACGGGTGTGTGCGTGCGTTTGAGAGAAACACACATAAATGCGCTCCTAAACACACACATTGGTATGAATGCACAAACGTGCGCATGAGCAAATACACACTGTGAGGTAAGGGTCTTACTCGGAGAATGAGCAAGCCCTGTGTGTGTGTGTGCACACTTGCGTGTGCATGCTTGTGTGTGTGCGTGAGTGTGTGTGCCTGTTTGCGTGTGTCCCTCTCATTCTGTGTGTGTGTGTGTGTGGTTACCTGCTGGAGGAGGTGCTTGGTAAGGGCCGCCTCATGGCCCCGGGGCTC
Organism: Salvelinus fontinalis; assembly: GCF_029448725.1. Lineage (NCBI taxonomy): Eukaryota > Metazoa > Chordata > Actinopteri > Salmoniformes > Salmonidae > Salvelinus > Salvelinus fontinalis. The sequence continues at coordinate 46,839,485 of NC_074678.1, read as the reverse complement.
ATGCTGTAGTAGGAGGAGCTGTCCAAGTCCGCCAGCGAGAAGTTAGGACCCGTCCCCGCTGCGATGGGGGCTAGAGAGAGAGAGGAGAGATGAGGAGAGAGGGAGAGGAGAGATGAGGAGAGAGGGAGAGGGATGGAGACCATAAGTTGTGTTACATTTCAAACGTGTTTTTTTTAACACCACATCTCCATAGTGGTTTCCTCTCCCTGTCTTCTTGTCATCTCCTTCATCTTCACTGAGCCCAAACACTCAGAATAGACCTGAGCAACATGGAGGAGTATTGGGAATGTGCTGATGAGAGGAGACAAGAGGAAAGGAAGCCACTTTTGACTATTGAGACGCGGTCGGTACCTCGTTCGCCTTGTTGCATCAAAGTGTCACACTTAAAAGGTTTCCCTTCCCGCTGCCTGCTCACTCACTCTCGTGTGTGTGTGTGTGTGTGTGTGTGTGTGTGTGTGTGTGTGTGTGTGTGTGTGTGTGTGTGTGTGTGTGTGTGTGTGTGTGTGTGTGTGTGTGTGTGTGTGTGTGTGTGTATGTGTGTGTGTGTATGTGTAGGTCACCGTGGGACTAGCTGGCATGCTATCGAGCGCCTTTTGTCAGCCAGTCCATAAAGGCAGGCGTTGGTGCTTCTTTATATTCATGGTGACAGGGACCACTATTTTTGATGAGGACAGCGCAAACGTGAGGCGGAGGGGATGAGGGAGGACGAGGGTTGCCGCTGCATACCAAACAGAGGAGAGGAAGAGGAGGAGAGGAAGAGAAGGAGGAGGAGGCTGCTGCTGTGACAGACACGGTAATGGTGTTCCTAATTAACATTGGAAGAGGACACTGGTACAGGGGCAAGAGAGAGAAAGGGAGGGCGAGATGGAGAGGGGGAGGGATGGAGAGAGAGGGAGAAAGGCGGAGAGAGGGAGAGATGGAGAATGGGAGGGGGGAGAGAGGAAGGGAGAGAGGGAGAGAGAGGGAGGGAGGGAGAGAGAGGGAGAGAGGGGGGAGAGAGGGAGAGATGGAGAATGGTAGGGGGAGAGAGAGGAAGGGAGGGAGAAAGAGGAAGGGAGGGAGAGAGAGGGAGAGAGGGGAGAGAGGGAGAGATGGAGAATGGTAGGGGGAGAGAGAGGAAGGGAGGGAGAAAGAGGAAGGGAGGGAGAGAGAGGGAGAGAGGGGAGAGAGGGAGAGATGGAGAATGGTAGGGGGAGAGAGAGGAAGGGAGGGAGAAAGAGGAAGGGAGGGAGAGAGAGGGAGAGAGAGGGAGAGAGGGGAGAGAGGGAGGAGAAAGTGCAATAGTGCATGTGTCATCATAACGCAGCATCCAGCAAACATCTCTACCAATAACTACAAAAAACAACGTCCCGCGTAGTCATTCCACAGCCCCCCCCCCCCCCCCCCCCCCCCCCCCCACCCAAAAAAATGCCACGGTCATTTCCAAAATTCCATCCTCTCTTCACCCTCCCTCCCTTCCTAATCCAAAGTGGCTTGGCGGGTTTATTTACGAGGCGGGCAGTAAAGCGGCGGGTACATTTGCATGGCTAATAGTGGGGACCTCAGAAGTCATTTGTGAGAGAGCTAACCTGGGCACCGGGCTGCAGTAACTCAGCCTATAGCTCTGGTCTGGAGAGGAAGAAAGAGAGGGATGGAAGGAGAGCAGGAGAGTAGGGACAGAGGGGGGGTGTAGGGATGGTGGGAGGGGGAGAGGGGGGGTGTAGGGATGGAGGAAGGGAGGGGGAGAGGACGGGGGTGTAGGGATGGAGGGAGGGGAGAGGGGGGGTGTAGGGAGGGAGGAAGGGAGGGGGAGAGGGGGGGTGTAGGGATGGAGGGAGGGGAGAGGGGGGATGTAGGGGGGGAGAAAGGGAGGGGGAGAGGGGGGGTGTAGGATGGAGGAAGGAGGGGGGAGAGGACGGGGGTGTAGGGATGGAGGAAGGGAAGGGGAGAGGGGGGGTGTAGGGATGGAGGAAGGGAGGGGGAGAGGGGGGGTGTAGGGATGGAGGAAGGGAGGGGAGAGGACGGGGGTGTATGGATGGAGGAAGGGAGGGGAGAGGGAGGGTGTAGGGATGGAGGAAGGGAGGGGTAGAGGGAGGGTGTAGGAATGGAGGAAGGGAGGGGGAGAGGGGGGGGTGTAGGGATGGAGGAAGGGAGGGGAGAGGACGGGGGTGTATGGATGGAGAAAGGGAGGGGGAGAGGTGGGGTGTAGGGATGGAGGAAGGGAGGGGGAGAGGGGGGTGTAGGGATGGAGGAAGGGAGGGGGAGAGGTGGGGTGTAGGGATGTAGGAAGGGAGGGGGAGAGGACGGGGGTGTATGGATGGAGGAAGGGAGGGGGAGAGGGGGGGTGTAGGGATGGAGGAAGGGAGGGGGTAGAGAGAGGGATAAAGTGAGGGAAGGAGGGATGGAAAGAGAGAAAGGGATAGAGGGGAAGAGAGGGGGATAGAATGAGAGGAAAGTAGGAGGAGAGTGATAGAGTGGGAAAGAAAGAGGGATATCGAAATAAAGGTATACAGCAAGGGCCCTTCCTTTGGAATCAGTGGGATAGAGGGATGAGAAAGAGAGGGAGGAAGGATAAAGGGAGAGAGGAGAACAGTGACCAGCGCTACAGTCTGTCTGACTGGAATGGAAATCAATCATAAAGGTAATCCGCAGTCTCTACCTCTTAAGGGCTTTATCAAGTGCTTTTTGCCTCCTGGAGGATTCCAAATGAAACCTGTAGCTATCAGGCCTGCATTGATCTCTCTCTCTCTCTCTCTCTCCCTACCTCCCTCGCTCGCTCTCCCTCTCTCTGACGGAGCCTTCCTCTCTCTCTCTCTCTCTCTCTCTCTCTCTCTCTCTCTCCCTACCTCCCTCGCTCGCTCGCTCTCCCTCTCTCTGACGGAGCCTTCCTCTCTCTCTCTTTCTCTCTCTCCCTACCTCCCTCGCTCGCTCGCTCTCCCTCTCTCTGACGGAGCCTTCCTCTCTCTCTCTTTCTCTCTCTCCCTACCTCCCTCGCTCGCTCGCTCTCCCTCTCTCTGACGGAGCCTTCCTCTCTCTCTCTCGTCTCTCTTTTCTCTCGTTCTCTGATGGAGCCGTTCTCCCTTCTCTCCCAACCTATCTGTCAGACTACCTTGGTTGTACCTTGCCGGTGAAGAAAGAAAGTTTAGCATTAGCGAACTCAATCAGCTCAATCTCCTTATTAGCCACTTTAGTGCAAAGGAATGCGTCTCAGACGGTAGGTGTGTGTGTGGGAGAGAGAGACAAAGGCAAGCACACAAACTAGTGTACACTAGTGCCGCGACAAGGTGGTGCTGCTGTACAATTGGCCCATCTGTTTGCTAGCCCCTCTATTTATCCCTCCCTCTCTCCCTCCCCTCTCGCTCTCCAGTGTGGTCCACTACCAAAGAGGCTGCCATTTCCTCCCCCCCCCCCCCCCCCCCCCCAGTCCAGCCAGACACCGGGGATCTAAACCTCCACAAAAGCTGTGAGGGCTGTCTTTAGAAAAAAAGAGAAGAGGGAGAAAGGAGAAGAAGAAAAAAAAAACTCTCCTTTGTTCGAGCGGATTTTCAAATTGAAGCATTTGACAACAAAGGCAGCAATCAACTTCAAACCCGGACATCCGCCCAGCAACTAGAGAGCGAGAGAGAGCCCCCGAGCCTCTCCTCCATCCCTCCTCCTCTCCTTTCCATCGCTTTATTGACGGAGAGTGTAATGGCATGATGGGATGAGCGAACGGCTACAGAGGGAGGAGATGCGAGGGAAAAGGAGAGAGAGAGAGAGGCCCTGACAGGACTTGAGTTTTTCTGCTTGGTCAGCGCCGCTGTGTTTTCTCTCTGTTGCTGCCCTGCAGACCTGCTCCTGGACTTAACACACACACACACACACACGGTGGGGCTTCTCACACACACACACACACACACACACCCCCGGTGGGGCTTCTCACACACACACCCGGTGGGGCTTCTCACACACACACACACATACCCCCGGTGGGGCTTCTCACACACACACACACACACACACACACACACACACACACACACACACACACACACACACACACACACACACACTGAGCTACCGCTGTATTACTGGTACTGGAAACTGCCTTCAGAAATTATTCATACCCCCATTACTTACTCCACATTTGTCGCGTCAAAGCCTGAATTCAATTTTTTTTAATCTCATCCATCTAAACACATTATCCCATAATGACAAACATGTTTCTAGGATTTTTTTTTATTTATTCAAAATGAAATAAAGAAACATGTCATTTACATAAGTATTGACACCCCATGTCAGAATCCCCTTTGGTAGTGATTACAGCTCTGAGTCTTTCTGGGTAAATCTCTAAGAGCTTTACATACCTGGATTGTACAATACTAGCACATTATCATGTTTAAAATTCTTCAAGCTCTGTCAAATTGGTTGTTGATCATTGCTCGACAGCCATTTTCAAGTCTTGCCATAGATTTTCAAACCGATTTAAGTCAAAACTGTATGTTCCGCCACTCAGGAACATTCAATGTCGTCTTGGTAAGCGACTCCAGAGTATCTTTGGATTTGTGTTTTAGGTTATTGTCCTGGTGAAAGGTGAATTTATCTCCCAGTGTTTGTTGGAAATCAGACTGAACCAGGTTTTCCTCTAGGATTTTGCCTGTGCTTAGCTCTATTCCGTTTAATTTTATCTTTAAAAACATCCCTAGTCCTTGCCAAAGACAAGCATACCCATAACATGATGTAGCCACCACCATGCTTGAAAATATGAGTGGTACTATAATCAGTGATGTGTTGTGTTTGCCCCAAATGTAACGTTTATATTTATAACAAAGTTAATTTCTTACAATTTTTTTTACAGTTTTACTTTAGTGCCTTATTGCAAACAGGATACATGTTTTGGAATATTTTTTATTCTGTACAGACTTCCTTCTTTTCACTCTGTCATTTAGGTTAGTACATGTATTGTGGAGTAACAACAATGTTGTTGATCCATCCTCAGTTTTCTCCTATCACAGCCATTAAACTCTGTAACTATTTTAAAGTCACCATTGGCTTCATAGTGAAATCCCTGAGGGGTTTTCTTCCTCTCCGGCAACTGAGTTAGGAAGGACGTCTGCATCTTTGTAGTGACTGGGTTTATTCATACACCATCCAAAGAGTAATTAATAACACCATGCTCAAAGGGATAATCGATGTCTGCTTTTTTAAAACCCATCTGCCAATGGCTGCCTTTATTTGCGAGGCATCGGAAAACCTCCCTGGTCTATGTGGTTAAATCTGTGTTTTAAATTGTATATGTGGGGTACAGAGATGAGGTAGTCATTCCAAAATCATGTTAAACACTATTATTGCACACAGAGAGTCCATGCAACTTATTGTTAAGCACAGTTTTACTCCTGAACTGAATCTAGGCTTACCATGACAAAGGGGTTGAACACTTATTGACAGAAGACATTTCACCTTTTCATTTTTTGGATTAATTTGGAAACATTTCCAAAAACATCATTCCACTTTGACATTATGGGGTATTGTTTGTAGGCCAGTGAATACTTTCTGAAGGCACTGTATATTTTAACACCCGTATTGAGTGCTGCTACTGTGGCACAACCACAAGAGCCATACCAGCTGCACTGCTTAACCCCATACACCCCTCTGCAAGTGCCAGTACCGCCAGTGGCTGTGTGTGGCGCCCAGATGGCACTGCCCACTGGCACAGGAGCTGGTCGGGGCATGGTGATGCTGTTGGGGTTGGCAAGGCTGGCACACCGTGTGGTGGACGAAGGGTGTGTGTGTGTGTGTGATGTGTGTGTGCATTAAGTATCCCCAGAGGTGGTGCCAGGGAGTGCCAGGGGGCAGACAGGGTGGCTGAGGGTGAAGGGGGGGGGGGGGGGGTGGATAAAAGGATGGCAGGATGGAGGAAAGGCCTCGCCAGCCCTTCTCTCTTCCATTATTAATTAATTTGCTCACCCTGTTCTTCCCAGTCATCTGGTCTCTGGGGGTCCATGCCAAAGCCCCATTGTGTGTGTGTGTGTGTGTGTGTTGGAGGGATCCCAGGTGGGCATGCCCCTTGAAATGGGTGCTGTTTGCCACTCTAATACTAGCACGGTGCCAACTAGTTTTTAGATAGAGTGTATGTGAGTGTACTCGTGTGTATTCATGTGCTTGAGAATACGTGTGTGTGTGTGTGTGTGTGTGTGTGTGTGTGTGTGTGTGTGTGTGTGTGTGTGTGTGTGTGTGTGTGTGTGTGTGTGTGTGTGTGTGTGTGTGTGTGTGTGTGTGTGTGTGTGTGTGTCTATGGCGGCCACTATGAGCAGATGATCTGGAGGTGGACACCATTGGTCGAAGTGTGTGTTGCTCTGGGGCCGGATTCACAAAACATGACTTACAAAAAAACTTAAGAAGCTGCTTAGGACAAAAAAATAAGAAGTTCATGATAGTTCGTAAATGCAATTCCTCAAAATGTCCTTAGGAATTTGTAGTTTTCTTCTGAACTTTTCTTCGATCACACAAAATATCTTCTTATGTGGCATTGACATTAGTGACATGCTTGAAACTAATAAATAAGCCTATGTGACAGGGATGATAGGATTTGGCCCACTTTAACAAAGTGTTGGTATTTACATTTTATTACATGTATTTTTTTGCTTCATGTCTCGAGAATAAAAAGGTTTTAGTTGGCTCGCGAACCCTTTATACACACACACAAACAAAGTTATCTTACAGACATAGCCAGACTAACGTTAGCTACTGTACATCAAAATAAAAAATGGATAACCAAGGAAAGCGCAATAAAAACTCAAGCAAACAAGAGCTTGAAGTGATGCTGGAGGAAACAGCAGCCAGGAACAGGTTGCTGTTGGGGAGACTTGATAACTGCGGGGTCACTGAAGACACCAAAAAGAGAGGATGGGCGAGAGTGGCCGAGTCTGTCTCTGCCGTCAGGGGAATGGCAAAAGAAGTGGTCCGACATCAAAGCGGCTGCTAAGAAGAAGGGAGCTGAGAGACCATTCACGTGGACCAGCTGCAGGAGAAGGTGTCGTCCATGATAGGAGAGATGGTGGTAGAGGGACACTGCAACCGGTAAGTTAGGTAGCTACCTTAGCAAGCCAACACGTCCCGACATTATAGCCAACAACATAGCTAACGACGCGTTAAGTAGATTAGACAAGTTCTTCTTTGCAAATTGACGAGATAACGCTAGCTATTTAACACTTCTAGAATATTGTAATATATTATTAATTACTAGCTAGCTAATGCACGTTTAATTTGTTTTCTTGCTCTATTTAAATATCTGGTAGCCAACTGTGTCCGTGGTGCAAGAAAACGTTCATGTTTACAAAAGTATCCATTCGTTTAAGACAAGGTCCTAAAGCTAAGTACATTTCCAAGAAGAAATCCTAAAGCATCATTTTCAAGAATCTAATTTCTTCTTAACTTTTTTCTTCGGAAGAAACTTAGGAAAAACCTTAAGAACATTTCCAATAACTTTTTTGAGGAATAGCAACTTGCTTAACTTTCTTCTTAAGTCTATAGTTAAGGAAAGAATGTCAGTTAAGAAGACATTTCTTCTTAAGGTTTTGTGAATCCGGCCCCATGTGTCTATGTGGTGCCTCCTGGCACTGTCTCGACAGGGTGCCCTGGTCAAACTGGCGCTGTCTCGACAGGGTGCCCTGGTTAAACTGGTACTGTCTCGACAGGGTGCCCTGGTCAAACTGGCACTGTCTCGACAGGGTGCCCTGGTCAAACTGGCACTGTCTCGACAGGGTGCCCTGGTCAAACTGGCACTGTCTCGACAGGGTGCCCTGGTCAAACTGGCACTGTCTCGACAGGGTGCCCTGGTCAAACTGGCACTGTCTCGACAGGGTGCCCTGGTTAAACTGGTACTGTCTCGACAGGGTGCCCTGGTCAAAATGACACTGTCTCGACAGGGTGCCCTGGTCAAAATGACACTGTCTCGACAGGGTGCCCTGGTCAAACTGGCACTGTCTCGACAGGGTGCCCTGGTCAAACTGGCACTGTCTCGACAGGGTGCCCTGGTCAAACTGGCACTGTCTCGACAGGGTGCCCTGGTCAAACTGGCACTGTCTCGACAGGGTGCCCTGGTCAAACTGGCACTGTCTCGACAGGGTGCCCTGGTCAAAATGACACTGTCTCGACAGGGTGCCCTGGTCAAACTGACACTGTCTCGACAGGGTGCCCTGGTCAAACTGGCACTGTCTCGACAGGGTGCCCTGGTCAAACTGGTACTGTCTCGACAGGGTGCCCTGGTCAAACTGACACTGTCTCGACAGGGTGCCCTGGTCAAACTGGTACTGTCTCGACAGGGTGCCCTGGTCAAACTGGCACTGTCTCGACAGGGTGCCCTGGTCAAACTGGCACTGGGCTACAGAGATAAAGCCATGACTATGTGGCATGACAAAGTAGTGATACCACATTTGATTGGGAATGTCTAGAAGGACCAGTGAACTAGAATAGAGGAGCACTGTCTCAGAAGAGACAGACAGAATGTACGAGACATAGATAGGTAAGGGAGGAGAGAGAGAAAAAGGGAGGCATGGAAAGGAAAGGGCGGTACCCAATCTCCCAAATTACCCGGACCCGGTATTGAACAGGCCAATTACAATTCCGCCCAAGTCACGACTAGCAAAATAAATTAAAAAACGATGTAGCTATAACAGCTAACTTTATGAAGACTTTCATTTCGCTCTCTCTCCCCTCCCTCCCTCTCCCTCCTCCTCGTTTTTTTGTGTGGTGCTTTAATAGGATATTGATCGACAGAAGCAGATTCGATTGGGCCCTGCCACTGAATTGTGTAATGGGTGCACAAAGCCAAGGTCACACTGCCATATAGACGGGAGTGGGGAGGGGGGGGATGTCGCCCCATTCAATACCATGAACGACCTCTCATCTTCTGCACTGTGCACAAGTCAACCCCCCTCCCCCTGCCTGGTTCCACGCACGCACGCACGCACGCACGCACGCACGCACGCACGCACGCACACACACACACACACACACACACACACACACACACACACACACACACACACACACACACACACACACACACACACACACACACAAACACACACACAGGGAGACACACAGGGAGACACAAACATCCACGCACACACACTAGCTCGGAGAATCGTAATGTCGACCTTACGTGCACCTCCACACTTTCACTGGGATTACGCTAAAGTGCATCAGCTTTTTGATGCCAACTGTTCCACAAAAAAAAAGAGGAAAAACACCAAAGTCATGGCCGTGCATTCTGTCCAGCACTCTATCTGGCCATATAGAGCAATCCCCTCAGAGAGACCCCTCGACCTCCACCCACACAGATACACACAGATACAGCTTTGCTGACTGGGTAGATATGGACACTTTGGGCCAGTGGCTATTTAAGGGAAGACCAGGCACCCTTCGACAAACCACGGGTGCTGTCAATGTTTTTGGGGGGGATCTCAGGACAATGTGTTGAATTCAGAACCTGGAGTGCACTCGTATGGACCTTGTCAGGAGGCAGGAGTCTCCTGTAGCTACAAGTTGTGCAGGGTTTTGTTCCAGCCCAGTAGGCCTGTCTCATGTGCACTGTGTCTGTGTATTAAAGGTTTACAGTATTCTTTGCCTGACCTGTTGATTGGCAAAGGCATTTTATTTGATATATTCAACACAACACTTCATACCATAATTGATTTATTATGTATTGGCATTTAGAAGAAAAAACCTTTCTAGACTGTTAGCTTTAGGGGCCACACACAGTCAGTCAGATGTACAGTAGCTAAGTGAATAAAGCTCCCTTGTGGCTATGTTGTGGCTGGTAGAGAGAGAGAGAGAGAGAGAGGGATAGCGAGACACAGCGAAAGAGAGAGAAAGTTTGTAAGAGAGAGAGAGAAAGAGAAAGAAATCTTCCAGAAAACATAAGCCACCCGGTAACTTCCTTTCTTCTACCTACCCCCCCCGCCCCCCCATGTCACAGATGTTGGGATAAAAGCCCAGCTCCTCATAGAACAAGATCCATTATGCATATTCCTTAATCTTGTTAACCATCACATGCCAGGACTTCTGATGCGGGGGCTTCGCTGTGCCTGCGCTAATCAGACTAATATCACAAGCTAGTGATACACATACACCCCCTCACACACACACACACACACACACACACACACACACACACACACACACACACACACACACACACACACACACACACACACACACACACACACACACACACACACACACACACACACACACACACACACGTCTCAATAGAACACAACCTATTGTACACTCAGGATCAAGAGATCCTTCTGGTTTCGTCCCAAACGGACACACACAACTCCACAATAAACGACTGTCTGATTGCTTGCCTGACACGTCTCACACACACACACACACACACACACACACACACACACACACACACACACACACACACACACACACACACACACACACACACACACACACACACACACACACACACACACACACACACACACACACACACACACACCACACACTCTACTCTCACGATGGGTCTTCCGTACCCTGTCCTCTGCCAACACAATGGAGGCATCTGGAGAGGGCCGAGACCTGGGTGCCAGCTCTGTGAGACTGAGAAGGGGGGGGTTTGTGTGTGTGTGTGCCTATGTGTGTGTGTAGGTTAAAATCCTAGTGGGGGGGGGGGGGGATCCACACAGTGGGCCGACTGCCCAGGTCCGCCCTGTCTGGATCCCCTTGGCGCCCCTGTCTCCAAACCAACCCCCCCCCCCCCCTCCGTCTCACCTCCCCCTGCATCTCCCTGACCATCCCCACTATGGCTGGTCCTAGGTGTGGTGCGGCCCAGCCCAGTATTGGGTCACGACAGTGTGTGTGTGTGTGTGTGTGTGTGTGTGTGGTGGGGTGGTCATCAATGCACCTTTGATCAAAAGGGGCTCCAGTCGGAGTGCTGACAGGCACTTTCAATGGGCTATTGTTAGCGGGGGCTATCGACAGGGCCGTATGGATTGTTCTGCACTCTGTCACTCTCCCCCCTCCCTCCCTCCCTCCCTCGCTCTCTATCCCCCTCTCTCTACCGCCCCGTGTTGCGCGGAGACGGCACTTTTTAAAGGTCACGTTTTTTCCCCTCCCTCTCTCGCTCTGCCTCTCCTCCCGTCTCTTTCTTTTGTCTTTCCCCGTCTCCTCCTCCTTATCCGACGACGGCTTTCTTTTGCTCAGTACTCTGGCTCGCCACGTCCCTCACCTCTTTCTCACCCCTTCACTTTCTCGTGCCCCATTCTTCTTCTCCTAGAGGGCTTTTACATGCAGGTCCTACAGAGTCCCCCAGTCACCCTCCAACACGGCACACCAGTCCATCATTACGTAGGCCTTCTTGTCAGGTCTTGGGGACCAGCTATGATGCCACAATCAGTAGACAGGTGCCGTGTCTTGTTTTAGTTCACTTCCAGCCTTACCTGAAATAAAAGGGACTTTAGGGCGTGTATTGCAGCGGCTCAGGGTAGGAGTGCTGATCTAGGATCAGGTCCCCCCATGTCTTATTCCTTATGATCTGAAAGGCAACTGGTCCTATCAGTCCTTTGGGAATCCGGGCGCAGATCTTAGTAGATCTGGGTCTTTGCTTTTAGCTGACTGTCTGATATGGGAGAGATTTGGGGTTTGCTCTTAGTTCATTAAGAGAGTGGGGGGGGGGGGGGGGGGGGGGGGAGACTCTTCGTATTGGTCCTGATAAATTGCATTAGTGGGCCGGACCATATCGATGGCAGATCTGCAATCAAATCACAGCCTGCAGGGCTCTCTTTGTGGAGGGGGGAGAGAGAGGGAGAATGGAAGAGAGAGAGAGAAAGAGGGAGGGAGGGAGGGAGGGAGAAAGAAAGAGAGAGAGAGAGAGGGGAGAGAGAGAGGGAGGGAAAGAGAGAGAGAGAGAGGGAGAGAAAGAGAGAGAGAAAGAGAGGGAGGGAGGGAAAGAGAGGGAGGGAGGGAAAGAGAGAGAGAGAGAGAGAGAAAGAGAGAGAGGGAGAGAAAGAGAGGGAGGGAGGGAAAGAGAGGGAGGGGGACAGGGAAAGAGAGAGAGAGGGAGGGGGAGGGAAAGAGAGAGAGAGAAAGGGAGGGAGGGTCAGGTAGAGAAAAAGGGATAGAGATTAAAATAAGAAGGAGAAACTTACTCTGTGAGACTCGCACGAGTTCGGCAACACTGAAGACCCCCGATGTGACGAAGCTGTCCTGGAAGCCAAGATGTCCTAAAGGTGAGAGAGAGAGAGAGAGAGAGAGAGAGAGAGAAAAGCACAAGGTGATGCTATTGCCAACAGAGGGATCGGAAACATGAAAGAGGAGGCATGGTACAAGGGAAGAGGTACAGGATTCCGCGTGTTTCTTTTCAAACACACACCACGACATTCTCTCCTGTTACGCAACACACATGCACAAACACACCCACCCTTCCATGTCCCGGTGGAAAGAGAGGCAGTGTGGGGGAGGAGGGTGTGTTTAGGGTAACCCAGAGGGCAGGGCACATCTGGGGCCTCTGTCCCCATGGGTGTGTGTTTGCCTCTCCCAACACTACAGCAGGGGGCTCCAGGAGGGCCCCTAATCATACTACTGGAGCATGTCTTGAGTTGGTACTAAACAAATTTGAGTGTCGAACTAAATCACATCTCCGCCCATCTTTCCAAGACTTTTTCCAAAACTTTGGACATCCTTTCCTACACTTTCCCCCTCACAACTCGTCTTCATTGTCCAGAGCTGTGTCCCAGACAGCACCCATTAGCATTATAGCGCACTGCGTTGGACCAGGGCCCAAACGTAGTACACTATCAAGGGAATTAGGTACACCCACCACCATACAGGGCAGAGTGTTGGCGGGGTCGTGACACTCTGGTTGGTGGCTGAGGAGACCTGCAGCATGTGGACAACTAGATTCATACATAAAGAAGACAACCGACAGAGAGAGTAGAGGGTGGAGGGGGGGGGGGGTAGAGGCAGAGAGATAGATAGATATTAAGAGGCAGGGAGAGAGGTAGACGGAAAGAGAGCCTCTTGCGTGAGAGAGCGATAATATATACGGCTCATTGCGAGCCAAACTGCTGACATTAGCTGAACGTCTGTGGAGCCACAGAGCACTCCTGCGCAGACGCCCCTGAGACTGAGCGGGGGAAAGAGAAACAGAGAGGGAAAGAGAAACAGAGAGGAATAAACAGGACAAGAGGAAAGAAGAACGAAGGAGAGAAAGAGTGGGAAAAGAGGGGGAAAGAGAGAGAACGTGAAAACAAGAGAAAGAAGGGAAATGAGAATGTGAAAATTCAGAGAGAGCGAGAGACAGACAGAGAGAGACAGAAAGATTTGAGAGAAAGCAGGAGGGAGGGAGAGAAAGTTTGAAAAAGAGTGTGTGTGCGCGCGCATGCTAGCAAGTGAGCGTTAAGTTAAATAGTGTGTGTACAATATACGTGTCCCCTTGTGTGTCTATAGGCAAGTCAAATAGTGTGTGTACAGTATATATACACGTGTGTGTGTCGTAGAGAAGTCAAAGTTTCCATGCAGCTTTGTATACTGTGAAACAACAATTACACAAAGCGTGTGTGTGTGTTCGAGCATGCACATGGGTCTGTCTGCCTGTCCGTCTGTGCAGAGAGCATAACACAGCCCCACTGTGGGATTGTAGGACACAGCGTCATAGCATAGCATAGCATAGCATAGCATAGCATAGCATAGCATAGCATAGCCGCAGCGCACTAGCTTGAGCTGCCGGTACAGGGAGCAGGAAGGTATATATATGCACTCGGCAGGCCGGGTTCAACAAGGGCATTTCCATGAGTGAGCGCCTCGTATAGGGAGACAGGGGGGAGGAGGAGGGGGCAGGGCTTCTATATCTCAACAAGGATAATCACTCCCAGCTGTGTCCACTGAGACAGAGAGGGGGGGGGGGGGCTGAGAAAGAGAGTTAGAGAGAGGGCAGAAGAGGGAGAAGGGGGGAAAGAGAGAGAGAAATAAGAGAAAGAGAGGAGGGGAGGGGAGGACGAGCCAGAGGTTCGGCTTTCATAAGAGCTGGGAGACCTAACCTCCCCTCCGACAGGGAGGGAGGGAGGGAGGGAGGGAGGGAGGGAGGGAGGGAGGGAGGGAGGGAAAAAGGTTGAGGCCCAAGTTCAACTGAGTTAGGGGAGAGAAAACGTATCCCTACCAAACAACGACAAGTCAGAGAAAACTTCTGACATATCAACAAGTGCTTTTCTGTTGCTAAAATGTGTGTGTGTGTATTGTTGCTAAAACGTGTGTACATTGTTTCCAAAACGTGTGTGCGTGTTGTTGCTAAAACATGTGTGTGTGTTGCTGATAAAACGTGTGTGTATTGTTGCTAAAACCTGTGTGTGTTGCTGCTAAAACGTGTGTGTTGCTGCTAAAACCTGTGTGTGTTGCTGCTAAAACGTGTGTGTTGCTGCTAAAACGTGTGTGTGTGTTGCTGCTAAAACCTGTGTGTGTGTTGCTGCTAAAACCTGTGTGTGTGTGTTGCTGCTAAAACGTGTGTGTGTGTGTTGCTGCTAAAACATGTATGTGTTGCTGCTAAAACCTGTGTGTGTGTTGCTGCTAAAACCTGTGTGTGTGTTGCTGCTAAAACGTGTGTGTGTGTGTATTGTTTCTAGAACGTGTGTGTGTATTGTTTCATATGTCTGCAGCAGTAGAGGGTGTAAAGACGAGGATATCCTCTGGTCTTATCTCATGGCCTGTGGATTGTACAACAAGCCTCTTGTCCTCGAAAGACACCAGTCAAGCTTTGTCAAACAGCACGTAGCACCCGGACCCATGGGTCAAGGTTAACCAGGAAAAACCACACACACACACACACACTTTCTCAGTCACACACTCGCGCAGACACACAAACATTTGCAAACACATATTTGAACACACACACACTTTCCCCTCACAGTCACACAGCGTGTTTTCCTGTGCTGACGACAGAGGCGGGGGGGGGGGGGGGGGGGGCGTCGTGTCAGAGAGCTGGGTGAGGAGGTGGGTGAGGAGGGGAAGAGGGGAGACGTAAAGTGTGTGTGGAGTCAGCATTGTTGAAACCACAGCCTCTCTATTCTAACCGCCAGGGTCAAGTGCAGGATATGTCTAAGTTAGCGGCCAAAGCTGACGTTATAGTTACTCTGCCTATGCAGGGCCTAGGTGTGTGGGGGGGGGGGGGGGGGTACACCGACTGGAGCGATGCAGAGCAACGTATGGCAGGCCATTCAGCGTTTACTTTTAGGAGGCACCCTGCGGCATTTTCTATGTCACACTGTGGTTGGGTGATCGACACAGTGTAGGTGGTAGGGGCTAGGTGTGTGTGGGGGGGGATCAATTTGGGATTCAGCAGTGGTGTGTTAAGGTCAGACGACTGTGTGACAAGGTAAAGTGTTTATTCTAGATGGGCTGGGAAAGGTGGTTGGCCTCTGGTAGAGAAATAAACTGCGGGGTAGGTTATGTTGAGACATGGTGTGCGCTGTATGTTTGGTTGAGACATCAATTATTATCTGGTACACGATTGAGCTATCGGTTGAGATGACCTGTCTGTTAGGTTGAGGTGACTTTTAGGAAGTGTGTGTCTGTGTGTGTGTGTGTGTGTGTGTGTGTGTTGGAGGGATTATTCCCTCTGCTGAGTACCCACACATGCACAACTCATCTCGACCCGGCGCTACAGCCAGCCAGCAGATGGACTTTGGCTCCCTCCCAAAAAAAGAAAACATTAAATCAAATAAATAAAACTAAAATATCACACGGGCATTATCGGAGGTGATGTTGGATATCCGCAAGAGAGGCACATGCAAGATGGAGCGACCTTCAGTTCATCCACAGGGGAGGGGGAAAAAAGAGAGAGAGAGAGCAGATGAGGGGATGACATCAGCTACATATGGGCCAAGGGGTGAGAGGAGGAGGGGAGGCGAGAGGGAGGGGGGAGAGGAGGAGAGAGGGAGGGGGGAGAGGAGGGGGGGGGGGGGGGTGGAGAGGAGGGGGGGGGGGGTGGAGAGGAGGGCGGGGGATGAAAGGCAGGGGGGAGAGGAGGAGAGAGGGAGAAGAGGAGTGGAGGAGAGAGGTTAGAAGAGGAGCAGAGGAGAGAGGGAGAAGAGGAGCGGGGGAGAGAGGGAGAAGAGGAGCGGAGGAGAGTGGGAGGGGGGGGAATAAACAAGCTCCTCATCTGTCTGTCTGTGTTAATTGCTATAAAAAGTCCCAAACACAGGGCGGGGCGGTGTCACGCGCAAATAGGTCCCTCTCCCTATACTAAGTACCACTCCCAGCTATCTGGGGAGTGGGAAAGAGATTTGTTATAAGGCAACGGGGTGTTGGCAGGGACAGTCTTAAGATATGGTCATGTTATAAAAGCAACACTAGACACGTATGAGAGAGATGGTCGACCCTCCCGTAGGTCCGAAACACACCCCTCCCTCCCCAAACACACACTCTCCTCATGGCTACGTAATGGCCTCTCGTCTCCCCCTTGGCTTTAAGGTGCTAGATGTTCACACGGGGTGTGAGTGTGTTGTAAATCGCCAGCTCAGAGCAGCCCGGGAGAATAGGGCTGGCTGGGCCACAACCACACTGCTTAGCGAAGGCAAAACATATGTCCGTGTGTGTGTCTGTGCGGTTGCGGCGGGTCCCCGAAAGGGGGTGAAAAAATAAATCGACTCTTTCTCCCTGACAGCGTCCAGACAATTTTTGGCACGGATAATAAAAAAAATCCAACGGGCAGAAAGTACGGTAGTTTAAAATCGTACAGGAAGGTTAAGTGAACGTGAATAGAAGTGTACTTGTTTGGAACGGACCTGTGACTTTCAAAAAGGCATCCTTCCCATTTGAGACTTAAAATAAGAAAAATGTCCCATTGCCCGTTTGCACCTTTCAGTCAACAGAAAAATATGAAGACTTCCTTCCTCCCTTCAAGTGAACACTGCTCTGACGTGATTGGACACCGTAGGTCAAAGCAAGGACTCTACACGCCACACGGCTTTGCACAATCCAGTCGTGTTGAGATCAGTGATCACTTCAAGAAAGGAAGTATTTTCAAAGTACTGGCTCGGCGGGCACTGGTTGGTGGTGTAATTTTACAGAAGGGCAGGAGTAGGAATGAAGACAGGTGAACTTATACACACACCTGTGTACTGGTCATTTTAGTAGCACGATTGCAGAAAAAGCACTTAATAAATCAAATGTGCTAGGATAGTACTAGTATACTACAGTAGTACTATAGTAGTTCTATAGTAGTACAATGTTGTCATTAGACTCTTACCGTTCTCAGGCTGGTCCTTGATATCAGACTCACTCTGCTGGTTGGGACTGTCTGACTGGCCATCTAGAGGGAGAGAGAGAGATAGAGAGAGATACTGTAAGGGACTGGAGCAAAGGTCTCACTACTTGACTTTCATAAAAGCCAAGATGGTACATTATTAGTCGACAAGGAGATGCCATGGATATATACAAGGTAAGACAAGACTGCGAAACACGCAGAGTCCACAAAAAGACGCGGATGGGGTAAGATTCTTTGGTCACCATACACATAGGTCCCAATGCATTTGTCACCATAGTACTGTAACTGTGCATGTGAGTGCGGTCGGGGGATTGCCTACAGTCAGAGGGTTAACCCAACCCGCCGGGTGTGCTCTGTGTGAGTGAATGAGTGTGCTCAGGTGAAACCCTAGCCCCCGTGTCTCAAGCTCTGCGATCGATGCGGGCGTCTGTCCCCCCCCCTCCCCTACGCATCGACTGCACACTGGCACAGCCTGAGCCACACTGTAGGAGACTGCAACCGTAGCTCTAGACAGACTGACTGACAGACACAGGCCATGGACTAAAGCTACTGTAGACTACTGGCTAGTCTGGTCTAGTGTGGTGGGTCGATGCCCCTCCTCCGCGGTGACATTGACTCTGCCTTCGTCTCATAGTACTCTACTGTACTATCCAGCGTGTCAGCGTCTTTACTGTACTGACAGTGCACTACGCTGTCTGTGGGTGTTGTGTGGAAAGGTGTGGTGGTGTGGGGTGTCGGAATGTTTTTCTGGGGCTTAGACTGACATGTTTTCAGATGTGGTGTAGGTCAGAGGTGGGGAAGGAGTTGAGGAATTTGTGGTTGGGAAAGGAAAGGGGGGAATAAGGCTTTTGGAGAGAATGCCCAGTGCGAGGATGTCACACTGTTGGCAAACACTCACTTATGGAAATTGGTCTGGCTGGAGACACACTAAGAAGCCGAGGCCTGCCGCAACAACTCCATCCACGGCTCATAAAACAGGGAAAACCCATACATTTTACGGGCAATTTTTCTGCCCCGGCGCAAGAACGTCTAACAGCGTCATTAGCGGTGACAGCAACGATGAGGAAAGTGACGTGTAAAAAGCGCTGCTCTTGGTGCCGAAGAAGTTCGCTCCTTATGTTTCGCCTCCCCTTTTAATGTTTTTTTTTTTACTGCTGCCAAAATGGCAGAGGAACATAACCTCTGGATGATTTAGCTGCTGCTGGGCTGTATCGATCCGACGGGCTGCAGATAAAATTGTTGGGAGTGGGAGAAATATTACCCATCTCCACTCTGGGAGTCGGGACTGAAGAGAGCCAAGCAGAGAGACAGAGAGCTATGACTCAAGGCCTGCTAGGCTGATAGGACGACGTGCCTGGTGTTGCTGCTACACAGGCTGGAAGGCTGATTCACTGTAACCAGTTTGCTTGTGTTCTACTGAAATAGGTACAAGAGGTTTGCCAGAGTAGTGAAAGAGATGCAAGAGGAGGTACTTGTCTTAACAACGCCGAGATAAAAATCAAACCAGGACCATGTTTTTTTGGCATAGAGTTTTATTTTCTCCCCCCCTGAAATGTTTTTCTGCTCTGTTGCTGGAGAGAGAAATCAGGCTGAGTTCGTTTTACACCAAATGTTTATCTCTAAAAACAAAGATTTTTTCAGAGGCAAGTGTTACCAGACAAGCTGATTGACCCCTTTGATCTGCCGGGGAGAGTGCAAAAGGTCCATTTCCCGAGGCAGCCAACGTCGCGGGGGAAACAACAAAAAAAAACGTTACGAACATACGTGACTGGAACGTCAAGAGGGGTAACGGGCAAAGAAAGGCGGCAAAAACGACGAAGGGAGGACAGAAAGTTAAAAGTGTTGCTTGAAATACTAAAACAAAACAAAAAAGGAGAAAGGTTTTTGGCTGGTGGTTTCCCTCCACTCGCAAGACAAAGTAAACAATTTAGAGGGAACTTGTTTGCATTCTGCTCAGCGTTTGTGGTCTGCATCAACAGCTTAAAACAAAGGCAATCTGGAGGCCCGCGGAACAAAACGTCCCCCCAGCAACCGAACAGAGGCGGCTGAAAGCGGGGTGAGGTGGGGGTGGTTCGCCGGGGGCATAAGGCTAGTGGCTGGGTGCTGCTGGGTGTGGGTGGGGGAGGCACTTTCACACAGTCCACAGCCCCCCCACCCTAGTCTACCCCGACGCTCTCACGCGCCTTTCCCCCTCGCTAATTAAATATGCAAATGAGGCGTGAGACCCAGACTGTGTCTCACATCTGCATTTACCCCCTGTTGAGGGCCCTCAGAGCTGGGAGAAAGGGAGGACGAAAAATCTGGCCGGTTAAAACAAAACAACAAAAAAAACACACTAAACAACAAACAACGACCCCCCCCCGCCACAAACAAGACCTATTCACGCAGCCTCTATACAAGTCCCTTAACAAGTCGCTCTTTATCTTTCTCTCCCTCCGCCTGAAGGGAAGGAGGAAAGGACTAGAGCCAGGTGTCTGTTATAGGGCTCTGACCACCTCCCACCCTTCACTACTACATCTAAGGGCCCTGAAGGGGTGGGCACTTGATGGGGGGGGACCGGTGGGGTACAGAAAGTAAAGAAAGCCAAAAGACCCCCCCTCCCCTCCCCACACACCTCCTTCCAGTCCAGACAGAGGATGCACTACAGCCACCATAGATCAACGGTTGGATAAGAGACCGGTCATTATGGTTACACCGTTATGAATATGCACTGTCATGGAATTTATCACCCCTCACTGGAGGCATTAATACATTGCAGGATTAGTGTCACAGCTCCTTCTACGACGGGCCAATAACTTTCATACGACTAATTAACGGTCCGAGCTGTGTGAGGCTGTATTTTCATCATAGCAACCGACGGTTTTTACAACGGAGTCATGAGAGAGAGAGAGAGAGAGAGAGAGAGAGAGAGAGAGAGAGAGAGAGAGAGAGAGAGAGAGAGAGAGAGAGAGAGAGAGAGAGAGAGAGAGAGAGAGAGAGAGAGAGAGGGGGGGGAAGGCCTGGGTCGTGTTCATTAGTGCACACTGTAGCAACATGTTTTGTAACAGAAAACAAGCATTTCTGATTGGACACTTTCAGGTTGTCCATCCGTGTTTCAGTCCGTTTGCTACCTAATGAATACGACCTAGGGTCTAACTGTGGGTGCATACCGTTGGTTCTCTATATGGTCTTTAACACGACCTGGCTAGACCAGTAACACTCTTAACCACCGAGCTGGTAAACTTTTACGAGCAGGCCCTCGTCTATTAAACGGACCAATGGGAGAGAGTAGATTACAGTAGAGTACGGTATACTACTACTAGAGTGTGAGTATATAGTGGTGTCTCGGGCCAGAAAGAGAGATGAGGAGAGCTGGGGGAATGTGTGTGTGTGTGTGTGGAATGTCTTGATGGCTGGTAGTTGAATTAGTGAACGAGTTGACACACTAATTAGATCGTTAGGGGACGGCCTCGCGGCTGCATGTGTGCTGACTGGTCTACTGATGCAACTCCTTGCCTCAGACACACACAATCCCAGGTCATCCCTATGTCTCGTCCCTCCCTCTCCACTCTAGCCTCTTTCGGTCCGCGCTCTCCCCGTCTTCTTCCAGATTTGTCTCTTTCCCTCGCTCCTTCGTCCTCTGTTCTACCCTCTCTTTTTCCTCCCTCCATCCCAC
Source organism: Salvelinus fontinalis (assembly GCF_029448725.1). NCBI lineage: Eukaryota > Metazoa > Chordata > Actinopteri > Salmoniformes > Salmonidae > Salvelinus > Salvelinus fontinalis. The sequence continues at coordinate 46,818,591 of NC_074678.1, read as the reverse complement.
AGTTCTCTCCCTCTCTTCAGTCTCCCCCTCGTTCGCTCGCAGTCTCCAGTCTCTCTTTCTTACCATCTCCCCCTCTGAGCCCTGGCTGAGAGGGGGACACCGCCTGGCCCGCTCCGCCCGCCCCCAGCGGCCGCTTCATTATGCATGCGCCAAACCCTCTGTACCTCTCCCGGGTCCCTCTCCCTCCCGCCGGTCCGCTTTCCCACCAAGTGCTCGTGCTGTAATCCAATTGTGTGTTAAAACCCTGCTTTCTAAAGGCCCTTTTACACACTGAGCCCAGGAACACGCATGCCAATAAAAGAGGAGGCAGAAACTTCATTTAGAAATACAAACGGCCCTTTCTGTCCGCCATCAATGGAAGGTGAAGCCACAGGGATTGGCTTATTGTTTTCACAAGTATCGTCTCCTCTCGTCTCACTCCCCGAGCTTTTTTCCGCTTTTTTTCTCCACCCCCTCTCGCCGAGTTGAGCGTCAAGCCCGGGCTTTGTTGAACGATTGTGGCGGTTTCGCCAAAACCTTCGGATTTAATTTGCCATTCCTGTAAACCTCTCGTCCTCCATCCCTCCCTCCTCTCTCCATCTCCCTGACACCCTCCCTTCCTCTGAATGAAATGGTACATGACCGGAGAGCCATTCCAGAACAATCCACCACCGGGACACTTGATGTGGGTTTTGTTATATCAACTGTAACACTGGTCCCAATCAACATGGAGATTAGTCGTGGGAAGTTCCAAGCAGCTACAGTACGTAAAAACGTAAGCGGCCATTTTCGATCGTTCCTCTGAAATCGGTCCCTATAGGGTTAAAACTGAAGGCACGCTGAGGTCCTTTCAGTGCACGGTGTCAGCACACAGACGCTACTCATATCTAGCCTGCGCCAGGGCAAAGTAGAAATAGGAGAGAGCATATAGGGAGAGCCTGCCCTAGTGCGTTTGTTTCTGTCTGCGTTCCCTGTGTCCAGTGTTTGGCTAACCTCGACCTTCATCCAGGCTCCCTACGTCACTCCATATTTAATAAGCTCAGTGTTTACATAGAACCCTTCTGCTTCTCATCTACAGCACGGCCTCAATCCCACTCCTGTGCGTGTGTGCGATTGCTAGCGTGTGTTTGATTGTACTGTATGTGTTACGTGTGTATATGTGTGCGTTCTGCTGGTGGGTGTGTGCGCGTTATTCTTTGGGGCTGAGGAAGAGGGACAAAAGAGTATAAAAGAGTACGGTGGCTGTGTTTACAGATCCCGTCTGTCCTTTCAATCTAGACAGCCGGGCGTTTGAGCGCGAGCGTGTGTGTGGAAATAAAAACACTGACCACCTTGGAGGAGGAGACGGAGTGCGGAAGAGGAACAAGGGCATAAAGGGTTCTGTTTTCCTGTCGGCCTGAAAACCGGCCCTGGAAGAAAAAAAAAAACGGGTTGTTCAGTAGGGCCAAAAAATAAAAAGGAGCTTTCTAATTGGACAAGTTCCAGGAGAACCTTCCCGTTTCTAAAGGTTTCAAAACGTCTCTTGCCCATTGAACATAGCCCAGGCATCAAGAGCCAATGTTTGGTCTGTCAATACTGTACATACTGTACAAGACATAATAATGCCGTAGTAGTATGGTAGTAGTGCCGTAACGCCCCTTCCAAACCACTAAACAACACACTCCACTGTGTGTTACTGAGTGTGTGAAGGGCTGGTGAATTCTGTGTGTGTGTGTGTGTGTGTGTGTGTGTGTGTGTGTGTGTGTGTGTGTGTGTGTGTGTGTGTGTGTGTGTGTGTGTGTGTGTGTGTGTGTGTGTGTGCGTGTGCGTGTGCGTGTGCGTGCGCAAGGTTTGGACATAGGCATTAGGGAACGTCTCCAGTTGTCCTCTGTCTATTCTATTTGTTGCCGTTTCCAAAAGTGAGGGAAGGTGTGTGTAGGTTCAGGTCGTTCACCGTATGGTCCCGGTTGCTGCTGCAGCCCTGGTGAAACCGTAAGCACTCTGCTGCCTCTTCTCCAGTCTGCCTCCATTCCAGCCTGTCTTCACCTCAACAACTCTCCTTCGTCATCATCTATCATCTCCACCTCTCTCTTCACCCGTCTCTACCTCTCCACATTCATCTCTACTTCCATCTACCCGATCCATCTCTACCTCTCCACATTCATCTCTACTTCCATCTACCCGATCCATCTCTACCTCTCCACATTCATCTCTACTTCCATCTACCCGATCCATCTCTACCTCTCCACATTCATCTCTACTTCCATCTACCCGATCCATCTCTACCTCTCTACATTCATCTCTACTTCCATCTACCCGATCCATCTCTACCTCTCCACATTCATCTCTACTTCCATCTACCCGATCCATCTCTACCTCTCCACATTCATCTCTACTTCCATCTACCCGATCCATCTCTACCTCTCTACATTCATCTCTACTTCCATCTACCCGATCCATCTCTACCTCTCTACATTCATCTCTACTTCCATCTACCCGATCCATCTCTACCTCTCTACATTCATCTCTACTTCCATCTACCCGATCCATCTCTACCTCTCTACATTCATCTCTACTTCCATCTACCCGATCCATCTCTACCTCACCTCCTCATAGGTGCTTCAGTGTTCTGGGTCTGCCCTCCTGGACACTGGCTTACAAAGGCCCCTGTACAGGGGCTCATTGGGGGAAGAAGGGAACAATGCAGTGAAGGAGGTAAAGAGAAGGGGAGTGAGGGAAGCCTGGAGGAGGGCAGAGAGAGAGAGAGAGAGAGAGCGCTCCCTCCTAGCTGGCTCACTAGACCTCCCTGCTGCTCCAGAGGAAAACTGTGGGAAAAGTCAAACTCTGTGGCCCCGTAGGCTGGGCTATGTGGAATGAAGAAGGGGAGAGGGAAGATAGAGGGAGAAAGAGAGAGAGGACCTTGCTCACTCACTCCCTCCTTCCTCCTCTCCTCTGCTGTTATTCTGCCGTCGTTTCTAGGAAGAGGGTGGAAAAAGAAGGGGGGAGGCCGAGGAGGAGAGACAAGTTCTTGGCCTTTTCCCAGCAAGGCAAAAAAATAAAAAACAGCAGTCCAATCCCAGCATTCTCTAGGGGTCTGGTGAAACATACAGCCCTGGGGCCGCTTTCAATTTACTCTCTCTCTGTGTCTAATCTTCTCTCTCCCTGTCTCTCTCCCTCTCTCTCTAAATAGCAGGACTGTGAGAGAAAAGTCGAAGCTGTCATGGATCTGATGTGCTCTGCGACCTCCCTTAGCCCTGATGGGGAGAAATAGAAAGATTGAGGAAGGGTCAACTGTGCATGAGAGCCAAGTGTGTGTGTGTGTGTGTGTGTGTGTGTGTGTGTGTGTGTGTGTGTGTGTGTGTGTGTGTGTGTGTGTGTGTGTGTGTGTGTGTGTGTGTGTGAGTGCGTGCGTGCGTGCGTGCGTGCGTGCGTGCGTGCGTGCGTGCGTGCGTGAGTTTTACATGCTAGGAGGACTGGTGGGTGAGAAGATAAGATAATAATGAAGCAGACACAAATAAAGCATTCTTAAAAAAGGTAGAGATATCGTTCGCTTTGATCAAACAAGCTAATGGCATGTGGTTAAATAAAGGTGAAATAAAACAAATAAAAAGAATGCACTGTGTACTGCTCTTTTCTTTAAATCGCCCCCACCCCCACCACCGCAAGTTGCCCAGTGATCATAGTGATGGAAAAAGCGTTCAGTAACCCCCCCCTCGCTCAAAAACACTTCCTGTCTTTGTCTGACTCTATACACACACACTCGCTCTCGCTATGGTAACAACTAACCACTGGAGAAAGCTCAGGATAGGTACAATAGAGGCTGCTTACAGCCCTACTTTCTACTGACAAATTGGCTCTGCGCCCTCGACAAAAGTAGTGCACCGCGTTGGGAATAGGGTGTCATTTGGAACGCGGAGAATACTGTACACATTCTCCCTGATAGGTTCCAACGGCGTAGCTATCGTGAGCAGGAGAACATCGAAAAACACTGGAGATTTCACAGGCTCCTCTTGCTTGTCTGTCTCCCAAATGGCACCCTGTCCCCTAAATAGTGCACTACTTGTGGCCAAGCCCTTGTGTTCCGGGGAAGAGGAGAGGAGGAGAACGCAGACATCTTGAACTTCTCGTCATGTCATCTTTTCTACCCGGCAGCAGCCTGGGACAGCAGGAGTTGTCGTCGGTCAGAGGTTGTACAGTATTGAATCAAAACAAAGTGTTGTCAGTTTGATTGTCATTTGCCAGAGATCTAATCTTGGTGAGTACTGGGGAGGTCTGCCCCTCGGTGACACGGGAAGAAAGCCGGGAGAGAAAGTGTGTGTGTCTGTGAGCTGTAATTCACTGTTGTCCCAGGGCCCAGCTGACAGGCTCCAGCTGCAGTGTCGAGGTACTGTGTGTGTGTGTGTGTGTGTGTGTGTGTGTGTGTGTGTGTGTGTGTGTGTGTGTGTGTGTGTGTGTGTGTGTGTGTGTGTGTGTGTGTGTGTGTGTGTGTGTGTGTGTGTGTGTGTGTGTGTGTGTGTGTGTGTGTGTGTGTGTGTGTGTAAACAGCAGCAAGCCCGTAGTGCCAAGTTAGAGCCCCCCCATTCCACCTCCGCCATTTTACAACTGCAGGGAACGACGTGCTGTCTGAGACCAGGAAGTGTCAGTCACCGCCTCTCTGCTCTCCTACCGAGGAGGTCATGGAAAACATGGTTGAGAGGGAGCAGCAGATCTCTCTCTCGCTCCGAGTCCATACCCACTCTCATCTCTCGCTCTTGAATATCCCACCCAAAAATGTCCATTCTCTGCACTGAGAAAAAATAAAGATGGAGAGAAATTGAGGAGGGGTGTTGGGGTCTGAGGGGGGTACAAGACGGGAAATGATCACGCCACCTCAGGCCCCGTCCTCCCCCGCGGTGATCTAATCGAATTTACTCCTTGAAACAAACGGGTGACTGCACATAAACAAGTCACTCTGGGCCAGATGAGTCAATACATGGGACCTGGGAAAATAAACAGGAACCGGGGTGGTCGCACCTTTTGTCTCTTGCGCGAGGTGGTCGGGAGGGGAATGAGGAGCGACTGTACCGCCACCCTGGCAGGAACAACCGACGCAAAACCAGAGCTCGCCTTGTGGGAAGGGAAGCCTCGACTTGTCTTCTCTCATCCCCTCCTCTTTCTCGCTCTCTGAAACAGTGGGAATAGAACATCTCCATGCTCGTGCAGCACAAGCTAAAAAATACAGAAATGACAGGGTGAACTGCTTTGGCAGCCAACCCTCCCTCTCCCTTTTCTCTCTCTCTGTTACGCTAGTGCACTCTCTCTCTCATAGAGAGAGTCCCTGGCTAGAGCTCCTGTCTGGAGCAGACTAGGGGAGGGAGGTTGGTGCCAGGGTTGAAGAACTGGATGAGTGGCGATCTGCACCGCTCCACAGCAAACCCAGCCCAGCCGCTATCCTCTACTCAGCCCGCTAGGCTTCCTTCCCAGCATACAGTGGGGCTTTCACACATGGCCCGCAGCGAAGAGGGAAGGGAAACCCCCAGTCACTGCACACAACATGCCCAGCCTGGCCACTCCTGCTGGGTCTTCCCCCTGCCTACACACTGCCCCACTACAGTCACTAGAGCCAGGTTTACCCACCCAAAACTACTGGGCTCTGCCCGACTAACACACACACAGACGTGCGCACTCACACACCTCATTAAACACAGCTCTATGCAACAAATACTACCTGAAAATGCCAATAAATATGATCAGATCGGTGGATATGTTTTGTGATATTATTGTTACAAAATAAAACAATTTCAGTTAGACTGCCTTTTGAGAAGATTTTGTGATAAAACATTTTTTGTTTCATATTTGAAATGTAAATAGCCTACCATGTCACATATCAATGACTTAACTTTATTATAAAATGTGCATTGTAAAACAATATATTCCTTATTGATTTTACAGACACTTTTTTTATTTCCCTTTTAATGAAATGATATGATATATGGTATGATTTCAAAAGGCTGTCAGTCAATATCGAGCCACCATTCATTTTCTTCTGCAGTTCATTTCAGAGAAGTCATAAATTACCAATATTTACATATGGTACCTCGACTCTCCAACTCTATGCATTTCAATACACATATATACACCCTTCTTAGAAAATGTGTGTGTGCATATATATATATATATATATATATATTTATATAAATAATGCAAATATTGCAATACCAATAAATCTACAATACACTATACTGCATTTTACACAGACAAGTACAAAATATTACTTTTGTTCACTATTGACCATAATGCACTATTTAGCATGATTATCGGAACGTAATTAATGCTCGCTAACGGATTCGCTACAACGGAGGAATTTGAGAGAAAACTTGAGGGTGTCAGATAAAGAAAACAGCCCTTAGAAAAAGGCTCAATGGTGGAGAGTATGCCAGTCCAATTGTCTGTCTGGCATATGCCCGCCAGTGCGTAAGGATCAGGGCTTATGCCAGCCAAGGCGCTGGGTTGGCATTTCAACCCTGGCAGACCCCTGTACTCGCAGCCAAATCGACAGCGAAAGAGAGAGGGGGAAAAAGAGATACATGCTTTTGTTCGGTTCTGAATGCTACGTCTGTACAACCAAAAGTGAAAACGCCAGTCTAATGCCTGGATCAGTGGTGTTTTTTTGTGTTTTTTTACATAAAAGACAAACAATTCGACGACTGGTGGCAATAATGCATTTTTTTGTGTCAGGTAGACAAAACGTGGGGATTTCTTTTTATGTGCCCCCCCCCCCTTCCTTAAACGTCATAGCAGAGTAGCCTGTTACCGGCGCGCCCAAACTCTCCTCTTCGCCCCTCCCACCCGCCTCCATTTTGTGAACATCTGACTGCCTCCATTTTATGGCAGCCCTTTCCTCTAAGAATGGCGCAAATACAGTGCTATCATCGATTCGCCAATATACAAAAACTGTCGCCCAGACGCTACACTCACAAATAAAATACTTGACGGAGATGAAAAGCATTGGCTTTGAATGAGTGCCATCGCTTGTCGAGCCGCCATTTTAAAGCGAGTCAGTCTCTCTCGCTCGTATTTGTCTTCATTCTCCTCCTTTCCTCTCTGTCGGTGTCTCTCTCTCTCTCTCTCTCTCTCTCTCTCTCTCTCTCTCTCTCTCTCATGCTTATCCTCAACGTAGCTGTTAAACCATCCTGCCAGGCAAAGCTATACTGAGAGAATCACGTTAGCTGCCTCCATTGTTGGATGACACAGAAGCAGTCGCTGCCAAGAAGTTTGCTGCCAAGTTCAACAACATTCAGATAAAAGACAGCGAGAGCTACAAAAAAAGGAAAAGGCACAAACACAGAACTCAGCAGAGCCCAGGACAGAATCTCCAGTGACAATGATGGCCGACATGTCATGGTATTAGCTCTAACGTTTACCATTGATACACCCCTAACCCCCTTTACACCTAATGCCCTGGCAGCCATCTTAAAAGCTTTGGCAACCATTTTGAAAGTGCTCGCTGCCTCCTTTGAACAGTTGCCATTCCTCATGCCACATTTTCACAACAAAAGATGCAGTCGGAATTACCACTTACGCTACCAAATACCGTGCGCTCACAAAAGACTACTTACTGTATGTTCCCAAACAAAAAGGTGAAAGAGACAGAAAAACAAGCGTTTTGTTTTCATTTGGAACAAAAAGGAATCTTAAGACACCTTTGTGTTCCAGAACTCTGACCCTTTCCCAGAGCAAACCAGGCAACTGATAAATGTACCATTTCCTGTGCAACGAGATACATTCAGCTCTCGCCACCATAGAATATCGAAATCGATATGAATTTTAACTTACTACAGCATCACTCTTAAGTCCCTTGAACAACAGGCCATTTAGATAAAGCTGTTCATAAAGCCACAAATAAAATAAACTACAGCTTGTATTGCTTCCGTTATGTCCATTGGCACACAGTACCATTCAAATTGGTGTGCCAGCTATCAAGTGGTTAAAGATTCACATTATTTTCTGACAGTAACCAGGTTTCCATCCAACCTTTTCATGAGAGTAAAGTACATGTCTGATTTAAAAAAAATGTCACGACAGGCCTGATGGAAACTTTCCAAATGGCGACAAAACTAAATACGCTAGGCAAGGTGGGATCTGTTAGTGTCTGTAAAATTAACTATGCGAGAAATGGAGGTCGGAAACGCCTCAACGCGCAAATATTGATATAATAAACCGCCATATTGTAGTAATGGTATATTGTATGGCCCTCCCACTATGACTCAGGAAACCATGCAGTTTGTTAGGATACAGATGAAATAAGTTATGGTGAACTTCACAGGGTGGTGAAAGTGCAGTGATGAGCTTGATGCTGCTTTCCAACAAACATCTAGTCTTACTCCGGTGACATAATGATCGATGCTTGGCTGCCGTTTGGCAAATACAAATAATCTCACTCTTTTGTCTATAATATTCTCATCATGAAGGCTATACACACACACATACATATATATATATATATATATATATATATATATATATATATATATATACATATATATATATATATATATATATACATATATATACGTATATATATATATATATATATATATATATATATGTATATATGTATATATATATATATAAATATACATATACATAAATATACATACATACATATATATATACATACATACATATATATATATGCATATATACATACATACATACACATATATATGCATATATACATACATACATACATAAACATATATATATGCATACATACATACATACATACATACATACATATATATATGTAGGCTGTATCTGCGAGCTGTTGGCTAGACCAGACAGGGCAAATTCACAATCTAACCCACAGTATAACCCACAATATAACCCACAGTATAACCCACAGTATAACCCACAATATAACCCACAGTATAACCCACAATATAACCCAATGTGAAATGTTTTGTGGACTACATCATCACGCCCAGGCTTTTATCCGGAACTGGTCAAGTTGATGGAAACACATCTCTGGTGGGAAAATGCCAATCTTGTTTCAATTTCGATTTTAGAATATTTACAGGAAAATGTGTCACCAGTTGGCCAGAAACAGAAATAGTGCTGCAGGTTGTCACGTCAGCATTAGTCTTGATTGAAAGGCCCATATTAGGTTAAATGGCTCCGAGTCATGTACATGCTTCATTTCTTGTTCCCCAACACGCCTGTGACGCTCAAATTACTCAAACGAGCAATTACTTTATGCTATAACACTAAACACAGCATTCAGCAACATCACAGATATCTCAAAGTCATCCGTCTTGCTGTGGGGAAAACATTACCATTGGGTTTAGTGTGTAGACTAGCCAGGTACACAGTCATTTCCAGTATAAATGTATTTTTACTGCTTTGCTGGCAATTCATTCAATTGCCTATATGTCTATAGCACAGCATTAACACAAACAACACAAACTAATTTCCTTTAACTTGCCGGTATCCAACGTTTTAATTAAGCATGCCATAATTGTATTGTAATGCAATGTAACTTAAAAATAAAATGCTGATACAATTTGCATACAGTACAAATGATATCAAAACACTATTTTTAGACATACGGCAGCTTGTCCGTGGTAGATAGTATAAAAAGTCTGAAAACGGTCCATTAAACACAAATGTGACAGGCTGATTAGTAACCCTGGGAATGAAGTGGGATTAGGAGCTACCCCATGTGAACTAGGCAGCCATCGGTAGGTGATAGGAGGGAGTGTGTGTGTGTGTGGACCACAATAGGCAGGATCTAGAGAAGATACTCTCATTGTGCCCATCTCTGTTCCCTTTAGCTAGGTATGCTCTGGGGGGAGGGTTCACCTATGGCCAGTCTTGGCACTCGGACTACTGCGGCAGTGGATCAATTAAGGGGAGCGTCCAGAATAATGGACGTTCAGGGGAAAGTGGATTAGGCCGGGATGGAACCTTGATGTGTGGGCGAGATATTGTGCTGGCGGAGTGAAGGACGCCGTGGGCAGTGGCATGATGACATAAACCAGATTGAAATAGTTTGGAATGCGATTGATGAATTGCCGTATTGATCCGGTTCTGCCTCACTTACCATAATTATAGCGCTGTAATGGATGGCGTTACTGATGTCCGACGGGGTCTCTCCTCTCTTTTTGCTGCTTCCTTAGCCTCTCCCTCGCTCCCTCTCTGCCTCAAAAGTAGGTGGAACACCCTCAAAGCTCATTTGAACGTCCCAGTTTGATGGTGGAAGCGTTTGAATTTCGAGAAGAGGGGGTCTTCTCCCCTCAACAACAGCTAGTGATAAATGCTACACATGCCTTGTCTGGTCTTAGTCTGGGAAATTAAATAATGCTTTTCATCCGATGCCACAATAGTTCCCTTCCCCCATGTTCCCCCCTGCCTTCCCTACCCTCTTCAGTCTGTCTGGAGTGTCTCTTTGCGGGGCCGGCTCTGATCCCTTAAAGAATGCCAGCGAGGGGAGCAGATATCACCTCTGCAGAGACACAAAGTGCCGACTTTCAGCTGGAGAGAAGTGGAGCCCTCGCTACTCCCCCTCCTACTTCCCTCCTGGCCCCCCAGTCATTGATAAGTAGAAAACGGCCTAGAACAAGATTCCTCAGGCCCAGACAATGGGCTTCCTGTGAGGCTACAGTTACCCCGGGAGGGGAGACAGGAGAAGGAGGAGAGGAGGGGAAAGGGCATGAAGACGACAGCGAGGGATAGAGAGAGAACGAGAGGGAACAAAAGAGAAGAGCAGACAGTGCTTGTGTGGTAACTAACTGGGCAAGCTACTACTTGATACTGTTCGAAGGTTCAAAACCTTTGTCTGTGCTCTGTCTGGGGTAGGCCCATGAAAGAGAATCAAACATAAACTCAAAACAAAATAAACGAACAGTGAGACTTATTGTAGGTAACCTACCACTATTCTGTCCCATCGTGTGACCACCTGTAATCAGGAAATGAATTCAGCTGTGTGGCAGACTCAGTCCCACTACTGTTTCTGTCAAGGGATTCCAAAATGATATCTTAACTGTATATGAATATAACACAGACACCAAAGAGAAAAGCTGCAGCTTATAAGACACACTTCCACTGCTATATCACGTAGGCTATAGTCCATCTATACAGACGTATGATATATACCGCAGGGTCTACGTAAACTAACTCAGCTACATTTCCATTCAGCAGGAAAGACTCAGGTGGACTTTTCCTCTGTTGTTGTTGAGGTGGAGTATTCTCAGGTGGGAGGCCAGGTGTGTGGGAGCGCGTCTGTTTTGACATCTCCTCCCATGGAGAGGAGAGCCCTGTGCTGGTGAGGAGAGGAGAGCCCTGTGCTGGTGAGGAGAGGAGAGCCCTGTGCTGGTGAGGAGAGGAGAGCCCTGTGCTGGTGAGGAGAGGAGAGCCCTGTGCTGGTGAGGAGAGGAGAGCCCTGTGCTGGTGAGGAGAGGAGAGCCCTGTGCTGGTGAGGAGAGGAGAGCCCTGTGCTGGTGAGGAGAGGAGAGCCCTGTGCTGGTGAGGAGAGGAGAGCCCTGTGCTGGTGAGGAGAGGAGAGCCCTGTGCTGGTGAGGAGAGGAGAGCCCTGTGCTGGTGAGGAGAGGAGAGCCCTGTGCTGGTGAGGAGAGGAGCGCCCTGTGCTGGTGAGGAGAGGAGAGCCCTGTGCTGGTGAGGAGAGGAGAGCCCTGTGCTGGTGAGGAGAGGAGAGCCCTGTGCTGGTGAGGAGAGGAGAGCCCTGTGCTGGTGAGGAGAGGAGAGCCCTGTGCTGGTGAGGAGAGGAGAGCCCTGTGCTGGTGAGGAGAGGAGAGGAGTGCGATCGATAGGGCAGCCAGGGGAGGGTGGGAGGGCCCTGTCTCTGGTTACCCTCTGTGGCCTCCCCCCCAAGGGCCACCCGTCTGAAGAGCTGCCCTGCCCTGACCACCCACACACACACACGTCCAGCCCAATGATGACGAGGCTTAACACAACGCAGAGCGATTCCCTACTAAAGCCCCACTAGAGCTTTATCTGGGCAGCAATCACCACATGAAATTGCTTAAAAATGTGAATTTTCATATGGGCTTGACATATTTATTTGTTTCGCATATACAGCTTCTTTTTTATGGTAGCAATTTGTATGTTTAACTGTAATTTGTCCGAGAGCAGTCAGCAGTCAGTTAATAACGTGGCGTCGTGGTCACACATCCAAGTGGTGATAAAGTTGAGACCGACAGTGAGGGGGAAAAAACCTAGCCTCATGCTTGAGTTCACACCACAAAACAAACGAAACACACAACAGACACTACGAGAATCGATGTCACAGCGGAAATAGTCATTTAATTGTAAATGTCGGAGAGAGTGGGCCTTGGATGTACTAACAGCAGATATATACATATGCGTGTATTGGCTGGGGCCACGCTTTGTGAGCTGTGGACAATGTCAGGCAGCAGCATCGACCGGCGAATCAATCCCTGCTGGGGGGAAATTGAGAGGGGATCTGCAGTAGTGCAGGCTATGTTTTCTAGGCACAATCCTTGCTTTCTCTACCGGACTGCCCTGCAGGGCTGCCAACCGTGCACCCTCACCCTCACGCTCTTTTCTTATCTTACTTTCCGACTCACTCTCATTACGTTGTTACCCTCTCGTTTATTTCCCTCCCCCTTTTCTTTTTCTCGTTCACCATCTCTCCTTTTCTCATGTTCACCCACTCTCTCTGTCAGTCAGTCAAGTAGCACAGCATGGGACATGGCATGGAGCGCTCTCCTCTCTCAGTCAGGATTCAGTCAGGATGTCTG